>NW_006159859.1:2060742-2095835 GCF_000334495.1 Tupaia belangeri chinensis
CTTGGGATCTTGGGCACGCACACACACGCGCCCGGTGTGAGTTTAAGCCACCGGGTCCGGGACACGAACCGCGGTTGACTACGTGGGAGTCCAGCGACATAGCCATTACACTAACTGCTGGTCCCATAAATTGATCTACTTCTTAAACAAAAAGGCAAAAAGCAAAATATGTGTGAAGGAAATAAGCATTCGAAGAAAAATAAAATGTAAGGAAGAAAAGGAAGATAAAATAAAACAAAATCCATGATAATTTGTTTTTTTAAATCACTGTAAAAAGATATCAGACTTTTTGAAATCTGTAGAAATCTTGGGACTAGCAGTTGGAGTAATGGCTATGTCACTGGACTCCCATGTAGTTGACCGTGGTTCACGTCCCAGACCTGGTGGCTTAAACTCATGCTGGGCGCGTGTGCGTGTGTGCCCAAAATCCCAAGAGGAGAATGGAGGAGAAGGGATTGTGGCGTGGCTATCCCCTCCCGGGGGCAGGGGGGGGGTTATTTCTTGCTTTCTGTCTCTCTGTCTCTCTCTGGCTTTTTGCTGAGCATATGCACCCTATAGCAAAAATCTCTCCCAAAAAAAAGATTCTGAATATATATTTATTTTGTTGGAAAAATAACTTGTATTATGTATTAGGTCATTGGAAAAGTCATGATGTATTTTTCTGTTTTTCTATGCAAAAACATATCATAATTTGCCTGACGACCTAATATTTGGTGCAAAGTGTAAACAGATTTTTGTAAAAGCCCTCTTATTTCTATTGCTATTTCAACAGAAATTATGTAATTATTTTTATTAATATTTCAATAGAAATTCTCAATTCTATTGCTATTTCAACAGAAATTGTTATATATGCATTTTAAACACACATGCTTTTAATCTATAAGATACTACTTTCTTTTTTTTTGGAGAGAATTTTTTGCTATAGGGTACATGTGCTCACCAGAAAGACAGAGAGAGACAGAGAGACAGAAAGTGAGAAATCATCCCCCGGGGGATGGTCACACCACAATCCCTTCTCCTCCATTCTCCTCTTGGGATCTTGGGCATGCATGCACATATGCCCAGTGTGAGTTTAAGCCACTGCGTCTGGGACTCGAACCGTGGGAGTCCAGCAACATAGCCAATTCGCTAACTGCTGATCCCCTTTCATATTTTATTTAGGGGAACCGTAAATGAAATAAGAAGAAATATTTCCATTTGTCTTTCTAACTTTTCTGAAAGGAATCACAGATGATGCAAGGCTGTTATTTAAGGCTATGACATAATTAAGTCACTACCTATTATAAGACTTTGATTGTATACTTAATGATAATAATAGAGGTATTGGGTGTCTCCTGGTAATGTATGACTAACTAGAAAGAGCTGGTTTTCTTGATCATCTTTAATTCAGGGGAAAATGTCACAGAAGGTTAGCAGTAACATTCTTGAAAGTAATGTAAGTACGATAATGAGTAAATTTGGTAAGACTTATTTTATGGACACAATGCAGCAATTTATTTATTTAATGCCAGAAAGCACATGTGTGCACCAGAGAAAGAAAGCACCATCTCCCAGGGGGCCTAGTCACTCCACAATTACTTTTCTTCCAGTTCTCCATCCCACCAGGACCCCGTAGTTCAGTGGCTAAGCACTGTGCATTGGGAGACAGATATCATATGGCCAGTCAGGTTTGAATTCCAGCCACGTGGCTTGAAAAACAAACCAGATGCTTGTGCATGTTCCAAATCCTGATGGAGATGAGAAAGGGAGGAAAAAAAATTAAACATGACCATGTCCCATTGGGGAGTATTTTCTCTCTTCCTTCCTCTCTCTCCCTCTCTCCTTCTGGCAAGCACATAAGTCCTCTGGCAATTAAAAATAAAGCAATTTAAAATTTTTTAAGATTCTTTTAAAAAACAAACTTACCAAGCACATAGAAAGACAAATGTCTCTTTTTAGCATTTTACTTTCTAAGTCACAAATTCCTTCTTCTACAAGCTTATGCAAATTAAAGTATAAGTGTTTTGCTTTTGTTTTGGTGCATATAACTGCTGTTAAAATTTCAGATTAAATTTTAAAAGTGTCTACATATTAAAGAATCTAGCTAAAGTCCCAATAAGATACAATGATATTATGTGAATTACTAAGCCAAAATATTTGGTAATATGCTCTATATTATTATAGCAGTAAAAATTTTAAAAGTAAATAGATTTATCATACAGAGATCTGTGAATAGAAAATTAAATAATAGAGATGAACCCAAGACATAGTGCCTGACACACACTATAAGGCTTAATTAATTTAGTTTTAATTAGTATTAAGTGGACTATTATAGTAAAAAAGACCTTAGATTGATATCAGCAAAATTTTTCCTTCAACTGCTCAATCATATTACCATATAAATTATGAAGGCCTCTCAATAAAATGAAGTGGGATTTTATTTAAATTCTAAATATACAAATGGAGTCTGGCATAGATGATTTCTATTAGTGTCCCTACCATTTTTGAGTTTCATCCGAGTTTACTTTAATCAAATACAGCACAGGATTGCTATGCAGAATGGGAAATTGGATGAAAGCAACTTAGAAAGTGGTTCACAGCAAGCTCCCTTGACACCTCCCAACACCCCGGATCCAAGAAGCCCTCCAAATCCAGACAGCATTGCACCAGGTAATCAATCTCCTTACAAATAGAATAGCATTGTGTGTACTTATAGCTATGATTCAAGTCATTTGAAGTCTTTACTAATGGTATTTAAATGACACAGCTTTTCTTATTAAATGTCTGTTTTGTGGGCAAGTTCAAGAT
The DNA here is from genome assembly GCF_000334495.1 of Tupaia belangeri chinensis. NCBI lineage: Eukaryota > Metazoa > Chordata > Mammalia > Scandentia > Tupaiidae > Tupaia > Tupaia belangeri. Next base: position 2,063,530 of record NW_006159859.1, read on the forward strand.
AAATATAAAGATGAGGACCTACAAACATTTGTAGTATCCATATGTCCTTTCAGATGGTCTGTTGTATTTATTTCTAATCACCTGTTATTTTGAAAATGAAGTTATTTGTAATTATATTGAAGTTCTATCTGTATAGGGCTGTATAGTTTATGAAATGCTGTGTTGCCTTTCATTTCACAGTAACTTTGTGACAGATTAATTACCACCCAACCTCATTTTAAAAATTAAGAAGCTGAAATTATGGGAGCCAACAGGTGGCGTAGTGGTTAAGGTGTTGGATTTCCACATGGCCAACCATGATTCAAGTACCCAGACTCAGTGACTTGAAACTTATACCAGGCGCATGTGCATGTATGCCCAAAATCCCAAGAGGAGATGGAAGAGAAGGGACTGTGGCATGGCCATTCCCCCCAGGGGTGATTTCTCACTTTCCTTCTCACAGTCTCTCTATCTCTCCAGTGAGCACATGTATCCTGTTGCCAAAAAAATAAAAATAAATTTAAAAATGAGGTTATGAATGTCTATGGGAGCATAAAGAATTAAAACACCAATCTGGTTCCCAATTCTAAGATCCTCATGTGAAGTGACCTTATAGATATTGTTTTGATCACTTTCATTATTCTGTGCACCCTTGGAGGACTTTATACAGTTCCTTAACAGTGTAGGTTTCAGGGATGGCAGGAGGTGTGGTGGTTAAAGCCCTGGATTCCCACATGGCTGACTATGGTTCAGGTCCCGGACCTAGTGGCTTGCTTTCTCACTTTCCTTTCCTCTCTCTCTAATCAAATTAAAATAAATAAATAGATAGTAATAACAAATAAAATTAAATAAATAATAAATATTCTTTAAATAAAAAAGGGTGTAGGTTTATTATTTAAAAGAAAAGAAGCATGTCCTTTTCTTTCAGGATAATATATGTTAATTAGAAATACTGTTAGATACTGAAATATGAAATCTTTCATAAAAATTATATTTTCTGTTTAGCAACAGCTTTTGAAGATAATTTATAGCATGTGTCCTTGAAATTTCAAACATTTCCTCAAGAGTAATGTATGAAGTACATTTTTAAAATGTTAAATAATTTTATCTTGAAGTTGGCAATCTGTCTTATTTTTCTAAAATAAAAAGCAAATTTATCAAAAGTAGTTCTAGAATTCTTTTCAAGAAGTAATATTATTAAGTGTTAGCATATGTCTATGTAATATAGAGTCAGAAAAGAAAAGTTTGGGGTTATAAGATAGTTTGCTATACAGTAATTTGGAGAAAATGAAATAATCACAAGCAATTGCCTAGGGATGGAATTATCAAGGAAGGTATTTTTGGAAAGAGATAAGTGTTCTAGCATAGAGAAGATAGGTATGTTTGAAGAAAGAAAATGAAAAGTATTTTAGAATGAAAAGGACCATCAGGGAACCCTAAAAGTAGTAAAATGTTTTGACATGGTGAAAGATAAAACTGTAAGGACATAACTAGACAGTATGGTAGTGTAGATGGAAAGTAGATGGCTGTCTCTTAGAAAAACTGTAAAAGGTTAAAAGGGTTAAAATGTCTATGCTAGGAATTTGTGTGATTTTTAAATGGTACTTGCAGAAAATTCTTAGTTCTCTTGAAAAGAATAAATCAAAAAGGTGAGACTAGAAGAAGAAAAGTTAGGTAAGAAATTGTTTTAGTCTGTTGTGATGCTAACGACTGAACTACCTGGGACTGGATAACTTACAAAAATGGAGACTTATTTAGCTTATGGCTCTGGAGATCCAAGGTCAAGGGGTCATGTCCTGTAAGGTACTTGGTGGAATATCAAGGTAGCACAGGACAGCACATAGCAAGAAATCAGTAGAGCAGAGCATAAGTCTATGTCCATTCGTCTCCTTATAAACTCATGAGAATCCAATCATGGGGCCTCACTCTGATACCTATTTATTTCCCAAAGGCCTCACCTTTGAACAGCATAATTAGATTAAATCTTTATCCTCTCAACACTATTACAATGGTTCACCAGACTTCAATACATCAAGTTGGGGTAGGAGAGGCAAACTCAAACCATAGCAAAAATCTCGAGGAACAGATTAAACAAGAGATGGATACATTAAAGAATAAGAACAGGGCCTGAGTAAGGCAGTGGAAATGAGTTAATCTGCCTTTTGGAAGCTTAAATATTTTATAGATCATTCCACAATTTAGGGTAAACAAGACCCAAGTATCATTTTGAAGGAGTCAGGTCTGAAAGGAGGGAGATGTTTTCATTGCTGTTCCCCCAGAGTCTAGACAACAGGCACTCAACACACATTTTTAAATCAGTTCATTGTGGCATCTAAGGCCTAATATAAATCAATATAAGGAGTACAGTTTTCTAAACATTAAATGAACACTTTAACCTGAACAAACACATACTAAGAGAGTCTAAAAAAAATAACTGTATGATTAAGAAAAGTTAAGCATTAAGAAAAGTGATTTCTTTTAAAATTCCATAAACTTAAAGGAGTTTAAAAATATCTTAACACTCAAACAGCTATTTTCTGAGTGATCATAAAAGGGATACATTCTTTGTAAATTTACCCCCAGCATGAAAAATTAAACATGGCAAAAATGTTAGGTGGTGTTTAGTAATTCTCCAGCACTCTGTATTTACTTATTCTTGTTATATTTTTCCAAAGGATATTCTGGACCACTGAAAGAAATTCCTCCTGAAAGATTCAACACCACAGCTGTCCCTAAGTACTATCAATCTCCCTGGGAACAGGCCATTAGCAGTGATCCAGAGCTTTTAGAGGCTTTATACCCTAAACTTTTCAAGCCTGAAGGAAAGGCAGAACTGCCTGATTACAGGAGCTTTAACAGGTAATTCAATTATCCTGGGTGACACTATTGGCATATAATTTTTTCATCATGGTACAGAGAATGGAATCCTTCGGTAAAAAAAAAAAAAAGAAAGAAAAAGAAATAATATAGGAGCTCTTCTAAGCCTAGGTCAAAACTTATTTTTGCACTATTACTAGTATTTTTAAACTTGGTCCTTTTTAGGATGAAGATGAAGGAACTGATTCAGAAACTATCACTGTTACAACATCAAGATTATCCTCCCACACTTTAAAAATGGTATTTTAATAATAATTTTTAATTCAAAGGTCGATAATAGTTTATATGTTAATTCACATGACAATGCTATTCAAAAATAGAAATAATTCACATACAGGATTATGGGAATTTACTGTGTAATTTCAAATTCCAATTTGTATTTTTTGAGATATTAAGGCCAAGTATAAGATTCCAAGATTTAATGAGCTAACACTTCTGCATAGGTTCAACCCAAAAGTTATAGTACCAAAAGTATCGCCAAATAATACCAAAGTAGAGTTTATATACCTCTTTTCCTCTATTTTTATTTTTTTTTAATAATTTCCATTGTAGCTATTTCTAGTAGTCTCATAATCCATTGTTTGATCACTTGACTTTAATTTTAGAGTAAAATATTTCCAGTATGCTGTTTCATACCCACAAAACAAAATAGACTCAATTTATAGGCTTTTTAATAACATCTTTTAAAAATGGATAAATTAAGGAGTAAATATTTTATTTACAAAAGGAACACCACACAAATTGCATTTAGATAGCAATCATATTTAGCACTTGAAATTATTGTCCTATTCAAATTTTAGTTTCCACACTTTACTGTATTAGTAAAAATCTATTGCAAAAACTAGGAAAACTATAGCATTTAAAGAAAAGTTGAGACATGGCAGAGAAAAGTGACTGTAGGCCCATCTAATAAAAGAAGTATCTTAAAAGTACGACAAATAAGACAGTTGATTTCTCAGATGAAATTATTGAAGACATAGCGTAGCACCTTTCAAATAATGAAAGAAGTAACTGCCAACCAATAACTCTATATCCAGTAAAAATAGCCTTTAAAGGTAAAAGTTAAAATAAAAACATACTCATTTTTAAACAAAGCTGTTGTTTGTCGACCCTGATTTATAAAACAAGAATAATAAATAAAAAGTATAACTATACAAAAAGGAAAAAAATCATCATTTATCAATAACAAAGGTTATGTCCACAGAAATTTCAAAAAAAGCTGGAGATAAATCATTAGGATTAGCAACAAAATTTGGCAAAAAGTAAGAATGCTGGATCAACATAAATGTTACTTGTATTTTTATATATTAGCAACAAATAATTAGAAAATAAATAATATTCATTCACTTTTACCTAATGATTTTTGTGTATTTTTTTTGTTTTTGTTTGTTTGTTTGTTTGTTTGTTTTGCTGTGCTTGCCAAAGAGAAAGAGAGAGACAGAAAGAAAGTGAGAAATCACTCCCCAGGGGGATGGCCACAAGGCAATCCCTTCTCCAGTTTCCTCTTGGGATTTTGGGCATGCACACATGCCCAGTGTGAGTTTTAAGCTACTGGGTCAGAGACTCAAACCCAGTCAACTATGTGGGGGTCCAGCGACTTTATCATTACGCCATCTACTGATCCTTAATTTGCATATTTTTCAGGTATCTTAAATTTCAATAAAATTTTTATTTAAAAAAAAATCACATAAGGGGACCTGCAGATGGTGTAATGTTTACATCACTGGACTCCCACATGGCTGACCTTGGTTCAAGTCCTGGATGGGCAGCTTTAAACTCACACCAGGCACCAGATGTGAGTGCATGCCCCAAATCTCACGAGAATAAAGGAGAAGGAACTGCTGTGTGGCCATCCTCCCTGAGAGGATATTACTTGCTATCAGTCTCTCTGTCTCTCTTAGTGTCTTTGGCAAGTGGACGAGCCCTACAGCAAAAATATCTCTAAAAGAAAAAAAAATTCTTTTTAATCACATAGGCAAAGTAATCTCAATAGGTATCTAGCCTTTAAAAATGAAATGTAAGAAAAGCCATTCTTTGTATTAGTCCAGTAAATAGAATCAGTCATTTAAAAGAAATTTAAGGTAATTTCCAGATATAAATTGAGTCAATATTTTCCCTGCAATAGGTTATTTAACCTACAGAATTTAGCTTTTATATATTTAAAGACAAAATGTAATAAGTATTATTTCTCCTGTTTATTAAATAATTTAACATGTTATATTAAGACTTTTTAAAGAATTATTTAACTTTATTTATTTATTTATTTATTTATTTATTTATTTATTTTAATTTGAACAGAGAGGAACAGAATGTAAGAGAGTGAGAGGGAAAGTGAGAAAACAAGTTGCCAGGTCCAGGACTTGAATCGTGACTGGCCAAGTGGAAGTCCAGCGCCCTTAACCACTATGCCACCTGCTGGCCTCATGACTTTATTCTTTTCTATCTTTTTTAAAAAGCAAATGGGACCATCAGAGAAAGAGAAAAATAAGCAATTTCTAGATATTCCCAAAGTCCTTTCAAAGACTAAAATAATGTATGTTAGTTTCACATTATTATACATAATTATTAGATATTATTCATAAGGCATCAAAGAGTAAAATATAGTATGGCATTTAACAGTGATAATGACTGAATGAAAATGACCCTCAATCATAACTGCAATTTTAAAATGGCCCAGAGGTTGATACAACTTTGTATTCTTCTTTTTAATTGCCAGAGGACATGTGTGCTTGCCAGAGACAGACAGAGAGACAGAGAGAAAGAGGGAAAAAACTACCCCCTAAATGGGTGTAATCCCCTCTCTTCCATTTCTGTTGTAATTTAGGGTACATGCACACGCAGTTGGTATGTTTTTCAAGCCACCAGAGCCAGGATTTAAATTGCAGTGAGTCATTTGGGATTCAACTCCATTAACCTGTAGGCTACTGGCCCAGCTTCAGCTTTGTCTTCTTGTACTCTTTTGAGTGTATTCAAATTGTACACTATATTCAAATAGTACTATTAAATTGGTACAACGTGAGAAAAAGGCAAACTGAGAGTTAGGAGGGTCCCAGCTTTGCCACAAAAAGCCATATGACTATGGGCATGCCATATAACCTCTCCTTATCCTTATTTCTTCATCTGTAACATAAATTCTCTGATTATACAATTAATACCTTCAAATGTAGTACACACACACACAGCTATTTAGTAGAATAAGTTATTTATATTTCTATACAGCCATTTAACTTACTTTTAAAAATATATTATTGTGGGTATATTAAATATCCAGTACTATTAAATTTTACAAATGCAATCTTACCAGTGATCCATCAAAATAAATTAAAAATCACCTATTAACTGTGGATCTGAGTGAAACAGACTTAGTATTCATTGCATAGATGGCAAAATACATTTTAAATCAGACCTATGTTTGAAATGTTTATGTTATGAAATTTTAAAAATGCATAGTTATTTTTTAGTAGAATATCTCAAATTTTTCTGTGGAAATTTTTATTTCACTAAGTCTCACTAAAACTTGAAACTGTTTTTAGGGATCTTAATATTTTGCAAGTATTCTTTCATTTTGAATGCTTATGTCTCTGTTAAATGGTCTTTCTGTGTGTATTGAAGGCAATGAAATGCAAACAGGTTACAGTTTCAATGGTGCCAAAAGAAAGAAAGAAAAACAAAAACCACTTTCTATACAGCAGGTTTTCCCTGGATATGTGGTAGGATGTAGGAGATGGGTGATGAAATGGAAGGAAATATTTTATTTATAAGAGATGAAAATCACCCACAGATTGGTAGGGAAAAGGAAAAGAAAACAGAACTGGAAAAAAAGGAGAAAAGAAACCCACTAAATGCCAAGCAAAAAGATTGGATTTTAAAGCAGAGGGACATTTCTTTTTAGATTTGATTCAGAGATATATAAATAAATGAGTAAAATCATTTTGGGAATTAACACACAATTAATTGATGAAAGTAAACTGAAATATAGAAGGGTTCAAGTTTAGTCTCTTGTATCTAATGGATACCATTCTTAAAATCCCAAGAATGAGGATCAGAAGGTGGCGTGGTGGTTAAAGCCCTGGATTCCATATGGTCAACTGCCATTTGAGTCTTGGACCTCATGGCTTGAAAATCATGCCGGGCATGTGTATGTGCATGCCTAAAATTATGAGAGAAGAATGGAGGAGAAGGGATTGTGGCATGGCCATCCCAGGTGATGAGTTCCCACTTTTCCTCTCTGTGTCTCTTCTCTCTCCAGGAGAGTGCATATGCCCTATAGTAAAAACCTTTAAAAAAAAGAAAGAAAGAAAAAACCCAGACATAACTGTATCCTGTATGACCTATGCAGTTACACAGTATCACATTTAAAAGAGCTATGCTTAGCTTAGTGTGCTATTGCTGCTGTCTTGAAGTTCTTAATAATTTCTGAAGAAGGGACACTATGTTTTGATTTTTGCACTTGGCCCTACAAATTATGTAGCTATTCCTTATCAAGGCTCTATGCTTAAGAAACTTTCCTGATCCATCAAGCAGACTAAAATACTGTCTATCCTAGGTTCTTTTGCACTAAGGACATGTTTTTCTTAGAGTAACCAGCTTATTCCATGTGGTTTTGCCTCATATTTCACTCTTTGTGAGCTCACTGAGGTTAAGATCTACTGTAACTTTTCATCATTTTTTTCTCTTAAAGAATTATTGATCTTATTTATTTATTTTTCCATTTTACTACAGGATATGTGCAGTCACCAGAGAGTGACAGAGATAGACAGAGAGAGACAGAAAGTGAGAAAGCAAGCCGTCAGGTCCAGGACTAGGACCATGGTTGGCTATGTGGGAGTCCAGTTCCTTAACCACCACCCCACCGGCTGGTCCCATAACTTTTCATCTTTGACCTGAACACATAGCAGTGTCTAAACAAGTTAAGAAATCAGTAATTTGCTGTCTGAATAAATGGATGAGTGAACTATCAATATACAATGACATGTTTCTAAAATGATAAATATTGTCTTGGACATCTTAAATATCCAGCCAAGAAAATAAGTTTTCTTCTGTACCAAATCAAATTTGAGTCATCAAGACTCTTCAGGTCACTAAATCAGGAAACAAAATGTGGGATACTGAATCAGCTAATTGTGTCATTGATGTGATAGCTACCTGGTTTGATATCATTTAGACACAGTCAAGTGGGTTAAAATTCCTAAAAACACTGCCTTATTTAGAAAGTGATCTGAGAAAGCACAGTGCTCTTTAAGAATTATTTTTGTGGATGTGTGTTATAGGGTAGTGACTAGTAAAGCAGGAATCCAGTGAGTCTGGCTGCCTGGGTTAAACTCTTGATTTCACAACTTAATAGGTAGGTGACTTGGGCAAGACATTTAAATTTCCTGTGTTTGTTAAATGGGGATATAAAAAGAAGAGACTCATAAGGTTGTTGTAAGAATTTAATGAAACAATCATATGAAGTCTTTGTCTCAAAGCATGGCCACAAAACAGCAGGACTGGCATCACCTAGAAAATGGTTGGAGATGCAGACTCTCTGGGCCTCTCTAATCTGATCGAATTAACATCTGTACTTGAACAAGAGCCCAAAGTGAGAAGTTTGAGAAGCACTTAAAACAGTATCTGGCATATAATACCCACTCAATTAATTTTCAAATTCATCATTACTATGCTTTATGAAGTTTAATAATCATAAAGTACCTGAATGATAATAGAAGTTCTTAAAAGTTCTTTTTAAAATTCTCTCTTTCCTCCAGAATAATGGTGTTAGGTCCTAGACATGAAAGTCTCTTCTGATTGTAGAAAAACTACATCAGATTAAGATTACTGAGTAAAATCAGTGATCTGCTCATAGCTGTATCTTCGTTCCATTATTTGGGAGAAAAATTAGGTCAATCATTCTGACAAGGGATGCAATAGAAAATTAAACATACTGATCTCCAGAGGGGAGCAAAATACTAGAAGACAGGAAAATTGTGGGCCAAAGAGACATAAGACTCTACACTAAATGAAACCATTTTATCTGTTACAGCTATTGTTGAGACCATCTATCCACTCTGTGGACATTCTCATTGTTCAATGGACATTTTAGTATCTGATACACTGCCTTCCTCTAGAGTACTATTCCTGTCATCACTTTTTGGTGGCTTCAATATCCATGTAAATGACTCACTAATCTCTCTGCCTCTTTATGTCTTTGACTATTTCACCTAGAGAGATCATTTTCTCAACTCCACCTCAGTTACTCATGGCTTCTCTTAAAGTTTGTCATGGCCCAGATCTGTATGGCTTCCAAATTTTCAGTGTCAACTATTCCAATTTCTGTTACCTTATATTCTTACTGTTCATTTATCCCTTTACTTCAATAGGCATTCAGGTTCATGCACCAAAGCTATCCCAGTTGTCCAAGTCTATCAACCTCTTTGCCCACACTATCTCCTTATCTAAACAGATCTATAGTGCATCATTCTTATCATTAGGCTTTCGGGAAAGTCATGATAATATTTTTCTGTTCTTCTATACAAAAACATGTCATGACTTTCTAAACAACCCAGTGTTTCATTGCACATACCCTCACCTCCCTTTCTTCTCTCTCCAACTGTTGTATACAACTTCTGAAGTCAGGTAAAAGCACCTGTTGAAAGTGACTGGGGAAGGACCAGCAGATGGCATAATAGCTAAACCGCTGGACTCCCAGTAGTCTATGGCAGCTCAGTCCTAGACCTGGTGGCTTAAACTCATGCTGGGTGCACGTGCATGCATGCCCAAAATCCTGAGAGGGGAATGGAGAAGAAGGGATTGCGGCATGGCTATCTCCCCTGGGGGGTGATTTCTCGCTTTCTGTCTCTCTGTCTCTCTCTGTCTTTCTGATCAATAGGCATTCAGGTTCATGCACCAAAGCTATCCCAGTTGTCCAAGTCTATCAACCTCTTTGCCCACACTATCTCCTTATCTAAACAGATCTATAGTGCATCATTCTTATCATTAGGCTTTCGGGAAAGTCATGATAATATTTTTCTGTTCTTCTATACAAAAACATGTCATGACTTTCTAAACAACCCAGTGTTTCATTGCACATACCCTCACCTCCCTTTCTTCTCTCTCCAACTGTTGTATACAACTTCTGAAGTCAGGTAAAAGCACCTGTTGAAAGTGACTGGGGAAGGACCAGCAGATGGCATAATAGCTAAACCGCTGGACTCCCAGTAGTCTATGGCAGCTCAGTCCTAGACCTGGTGGCTTAAACTCATGCTGGGTGCACGTGCATGCATGCCCAAAATCCTGAGAGGGGAATGGAGAAGAAGGGATTGCGGCATGGCTATCTCCCCTGGGGGGTGATTTCTCGCTTTCTGTCTCTCTGTCTCTCTCTGTCTTTCTGATGATTGCATGTGCCCTATAGCAAAAATCTCTTCCCTCCCCATCCCCCCCCAAAAAAGAAAGTGGCTGGGTAAAACCACACAATTTTGTTGACTCTCTCACCTTAAATAGATCTCATTACTGCCAGGCACTCCAGCAACATTCTCTGGCCACTTCACTTTGTTAGTCTCCTGGAAGGCAACCCATACTTTCCCCTCTTCCCCCACATATTCAATACTCTACCCACTCCTTATTCTCAACTGAAGTCCTCATTTGTTAATTTTCTAAGAAAATGGAAGCAAATTGGAAGGGACTTACCTCGTTTTTCTATTACTAAATTTACCACTGAGTGAGTCTAAATCCGTATATTCTGCCTTGTCTTGCCAAATAGCTGATCACTCCTGGTGCCATTCATAAACTCAGCTCCTCCAACTACATACTGATTCCCATCCTCTCTCATCTGCTCTAGGACTTATCCTGCAATTATCACTTCTCTTACATGCACCATTTTTTTTTCTTTCTCTCTATTGGATTATTCCTATCAGTATACAGGCATATTAATAAATGTCTTCCATTTTAAATAAAAATCCTCCTTCCCCAGGCCTTCTTCCAATTACCTCTGATTTCTTTTTATTCCTTTTCCTAGATAGTAAAAAAAAATCCTAAAAGATTGTCTGCATTTATTGTCTCTATTTTCTGTTTTCTCATTCTCTCCTGAACTTATTTCAGTTAGGACTGTATCCCACCATTGTACTTAAAAAGCTAATCCCCATGTTATCACACCCAGTAGTGAATTAGTTAGCAATTTAATGAACTTAACAGCAACATGTAACATGGTTGGTCATTCTGTCTGCCAAAAAATAAATTTGTTCCTTGTCTTTTTCTTTTTCTTTGTTAATTTTCCAGAAGGTACAAGTGCTCAATAGAGAAAGACAGAGAAAGGAGTGGGGTGAAAAAAATACCTCCCTTGGGGCATGGTCCCACTGCAATTTTTTCTCCTCCATTTCTCTCTCCTTTAGAGATTTTTGGAAATACATGCATACATGCCCAGTGTATTTCTCAAGCTGCTGGGTCCAAAACTTGAACCATGCCATGTAGGACCCAGGTGCCTTAATCACCATGCCACAGGATGACCCATCCCTGGGTTTTTAAAGCACCAAACTCTTCAGATTTTCTTTCTTCTCAGCACTTATTACTGGCTCCTCCCTTTCTAAACTAAACTAAACCACCCGGTATCTATTTACTCTCTCTGGGCTGTGAGCATATGCAGTTGCAAGGTTTTTAAATATTATCTGCCTCCTGACACTGCCAATTATATGCCCAGCCCTCAACCTTTCTCTGAGCTTCAGCGTTCCATGAGCCCTCACTCTCAGGATGTCTAGCAAACAAACCAAAATTAACATGGAAAATGAAACTGTTGATTTCCAGTCCCAAACCAGTTCCTTTTCCAGTCTGCTTCATGTCAATAGATGGCATATTTACACTCGCCAGTGCTCAAGTAAACAGCCTAGGACTTCTCCATAATCCCACTTGTTCCTCCATACTCCATCCCATGAGCAAGTCCTTATTTTCAAAATATGTCCAGCCATTTCCCAACAGCTTTAGTGCGGTGCTTCCCAACACCCTGCTCTAAAACACCATCATCTCTTCAAGCAGAAGAAAAAGAAGAAACAAAAACAAGGGTATAAATAAAGGCAGAGAGAGAGCGGATCACACATGGGAAGAACAGCAGTCATTAAATTTGGCTGGAACGCAGTACCTGGAAGTGTACAGGGCAAAGCCTGTGTGACTGACCTCCCCACAGCGATGTCTGCATTGTTTTCCACTTATACACCGAACCTATTCCTCTCTGTCTTCCACAGCCCATTGCTAAAACTCTACACATACAAGTTGTTTTTGATAGCTCTATTTCCCTTACAATTTATCAGCAAATTCTGTTGACCTTACCTCTAAAACATTGCCTGAAATCACTCACTTATTTCTGTCTTCACAGAAAACATCTGCAACCCAAGGCATTTCTCCCTTGAATTGCTGCAATATCATCCCTCCTTCCAGTCTTGTTCTTATAATCTGTTCACACAAGAACAGCAGCCAGACAACCTTTATAAATATAATCTGATAATATCACTCCCCTGGTTATCATCCTACAATAGTTTTCCTTCACACTTCGAAGGAAACTTTTATCCTTACTCAGATGAAGCCCCACACAATTTACCTCACTGTCCCTTCTTTGCTCTACCCCATCCTCATCCACCTGTCTAGCAACACAGAGCCTGTTTCCCTGAACATACCAACAGTATTTCTGCTCCAGGGTTCTTGCATTAGCTCTTCACTCTACTAGAAATCTTGATGTCCTTTAGTCATAATGTGTATGACTAACTTCTGACAGCAATTTAAATGTCACCTCTTCAGAGACTTCTTCTCTGATGATTTAGAAAAAAGTAACTAGCTAGTCATTCAGTTATTCACTATGACATCATCCTATTTTAATCTTCTGCATAGCTCTTATCACTATTGAGTATTTCTCTATATGTCTATGTTTATTTATTGTCTGTCTCCTTCACCAGACTATAAAAATGGAACGTTTCACCACAGCTCTTAGAACTGTACCGGACACTGAACGAATAAATAAATTAATGCTTAAATCAAACAAAGCCAGAAGCTTCTGTGGGGACTTGGATACTATGATAAGGAAGTTGAACTTTATTTATATTACAAATGAAAATTTTTTGAAGTTTCTGAGGTAGGGATAGAAAGATAAAAAACATATACATACTTTTAGCCCTTGAAGAATTTGTAATTCAGTAATGACCCAAACCAGCCTTTGCAAGAATAATTGGCTTCCTCCAATTGCAAGCTGCTAAAACATTTATTCTTTTTTCTTTTTTAAGCTCACTTATCTATATATTCCATAAGAGAAAGAAACAAACAGAGGGTGGAGAGTGAGAGATAGGAAGACAGGCACCCTCAACAAGAGTCCTCACACTATAATCCATCCCAGTCTCAGCCAGCACAGATCAAAGGCACGTGGATGTGCCATGGACCTTTATCATGTGGTTCAGTTACACCACTAGAGACAGAGAAAGCAGCCCTAATGGGGCCTGGTCACGTCACAATCCTTTTTCTTCCAATTCTTCACTCCATCAGGATTTTTTAAACTCATGCATGCTCAGTGTTTTGCAAACCACCAAGGTAACACTCAAACCCCAGTCAGTCATGTGAGATCCAGTTTCTTCTGCATAGTGCTTAACTGTTGCAATATAGGGCTGGCCTCCAAATTATATTCTTAAAAAGAGATGCTGACAATACAAAGCACCCTATCATAAAAACCAAGTGACTGGCATAAAGCAATAGATGCTACAGGAAGTTGGCTAAGGGAGTGTAGGCTGGGATAGCTGGAGGGAAATTAGAATGGAAAGGTCACAGGAAATCCCAAAGTGGAGAGAAGGTCAGGCGAACACACCTTAAATAAGGGAGACATTTTCAGGAAAAGCATAGAGAAAAGAAATGTTAGTGATGAACTCAGGGCACAGGGAGTAAATTAGTCCAAAACTCTGAGTACATACATAAGGGCTTTACACTCATTTGTTATCAAAAATCTGTTTTGTCATAAAGGCCTGATCCTTAAATAGAAATGCTTGCGTCAGAGGTCAAAAACTAAAACCCATACTAAAAATATAAGATCATGATAACATACACATAAAATCATAAATTATTTTCTATTTCCTGGCAAATATATTTGAATATTTGTTCATTCTTTTTCTCTTTATTTCCCACAGAGTTGCCACCCCATTTGGAGGTTTTGAAAAAGCATCAAAAATGGTTAAATTCAAAGTTCCAGATTTTGAGCTATTACTGCTAACAGACCCCAGGTTCATGGCCTTTGCCAATCCTCTTTCTGGCAGACGGTCCTTTAACAGGACTCCTAAGGGATGGATATCTGAGAATATTCCTATAGTGATAACAACCGAGCCTGCAGATGACACCGCCATCCCAGAGTCAGAAGACCTATGAAAGAAGTCTGCATGTGCCACAGAAATCTCTGATTTCAAAAGTTGCTGTTTTATTCTATTTACTGGCAAACCCACTTACATTCTTCACAAGTAGCAATAATATAATGGTAATTTAGCATTTTTTTCTTTCATGGCCTTTAATTTCAATCTCATATCAAATACTAATAAATAATTTAAAATATTATTCTAAAAAACTTTCAATTCACTTGTCTTCATTCATAATTTTGTTTTCATCTGGTTTAAATAATCCATTTCATTGTGAAAGGTCAGATGAGAGGTAACTGACTACAAAAGTTTTTATCTTTTGTTTTGTTTTTAAGTTTTTTGCCACAGGACACGTGTGCTCCCTGGAGAGGAGAGAGACAGAGATTGAGAGGGATAGTGAGAAATCACCATCCTGGGGGACAGTCACACCACAATCCTTTCTTCTCTCAGGACTTTGGGCAAGCACACCCATATACCCAAGATGATTTTTCTTTTTACTTGTCTTTTCTTTCCTTTTTCCTATTTCTTTTCTTTTCTTCTTTTATTTTCTTTTCCTTCTCTTCTCTTCTCTTCTCTTCTCTTCTCTTCTCTTCTCTTCCCTTCCCTTCCCTTCCCTTCCCTTCCCTTCCCTTCCCTTCCCTTCCCTTCCCTTTGCTTTTCTTTTTAAGGGAGATTTTTGCTATAGGGCACATGTGCTTGCCAAAGAGACAGAGAGACAGGAAGGGAGAAATCACTTCCCTCCAGGGTAGATGGCCATGCTGCAATCTCTTCTCCAGTTTCCTCTCAGGATTTTGGGAACACACACACATGTGCATGGCATGAGTTTTAAGTTGCCAGCGCTGGGACTGGACATGTGTCAACTATGTGGGAGTCCAGGAACCTAACCATTACACCATCTGCTGGTTCCATTGGTGTGATTTTCAAGCCATTAGTGTGAGACTCAAATCACTGTCGGTCATGTGGAAGTCCAGCACATTAACACCATTTGCTAGTCCCCTATCTTTGTTTTATTTACTGCTATTTATTCCTGGATAAGTTTTATTTTCACTTAGGAAGCTTTTATTTATTTCATTTTTTTGTGATTTCTGGTTTCCATATAACCATTATACATCTTTGTGGGGTACAGTATGGTTTGTCAAAACATACATACAGTGCATAATAATCAAATTAGGATATAGATATATTCATCTTATTTGCCATTATGTTGTGTGCATTCAATAATAGTTCAACTAACATTTTTTTTTTCAGGAAGCATTTACTGAATTGTCAGTGACATTTTTCACTTTGCTGAGATACATCATTCTACAACTTACTCCATTTTTTAAACATGCATTCTTGTGTCTGTTAATCATTTTCTTCTGAACTGAGTAAGTTTTTCAAGTGAAATCTAGACTCAAAATTCAGTGCAAGATATGTAGACTCATTCAGAATTTTGTCTAAGTGATGAAAGTGGTGGAAAATGATATATAAATAGTACTGATGGAGAAAAGGGGTAGGTGCAATGTTCTGGAGACCATGATAAAACAGTATATCAGGATGATGCCTTTTCATTAGTTATTCTTAGAATTCTAAACATGCTTTGAGTCACTAGATAATTATTCTAGATGATATTCTCCAGTTGAATTATTATTAACATATTTACTTAGTATTAAATCAAGGAGCCTGAGAAACAGTGATTGAAGGGATGTTATACAATGACCAAGTTTTATTTATAGTGTTGCTCACTGATCAGGTTCAACTTTATGTATGTATTTTTAGAAGAGTGAGGACAAATAAAATATATGCTAATACATATGTAAATATATGTATGTGAGAGAGGCAGAGTGTGTAATTTGAATTGGCAGCTTTCTTTGCTGAATTTTTGAATTCTGTTCAAATTCACAATTACTAGGGAGTACATGCTGGAAAATACAAACAAAATCAAGAAATAAAAGAGCAAACTAATATAAAGTTATAGACATGTCCTAAAACATGATTGAGGAAGAAAATAGCTTAAAACTAAGAAATCAGATGAATTTCTCCATTTCAGTTCAGTTAAGAGTTCTGCAATAAATGTTTATAGCAGAGAAGAAATCCATAGAAAACTGCCTACCTGGATGTTTAGAAAAATAGGAAGGAGAGTATATAGTAATGAAAATACCAAGCAGTAATATTACGTATTTACGAAAGAGTCTGTGTATACAGTGTGCATGTTGATGGTTGTTTTAATCATCCTCTGGAGTTGTAAGTAGAAAAAAAATTTGTAATTTGCTTATGAAAAATACAACCTGTTGAAAGAAACTATGACAAAGTACTATAATAATATATATAGATATATACTATCATTGTACAGGACTTGTATAATTTAAACTACATCTTTAATATATCTTAGTATTATTTCTAACCTTTGGTGTTTACCTGTTTTAAAATAATTATGTTGGCATCTATAATAAGCTTCATTTATGAGGCTCCCGCCTCCCCATTTTTTATCTTCATCTTTAATAAAAAGTAGTCAAATTATGCATTTTGAGGAAATGATTTAGTCATTTATTAGCATCATGAATATCACTATTTTCAATACAATTGAAATTTTCTTACATTATTTCAACATCTTCAAATAATTGAAATATATGATCAGTATCAGCATTCTGCCAGTCACCACAAAAGGGGTGGTGAAATATGTTAGCTGAAAAACAATACTCTTAGTCGCATAAAAGAACATTTAAAAGGTTCACAAGTTCTAAGGGTTTTTTGTTTTTGTTTTAAAGATTGGGTAGAAAATAAAATAACCCTCTGTTCATTTTTGTGCTTTTTTCTTTCTTGGAAGTACCTATTAATTCTAGTTCAGCTGATACCTTTAGAAATGCCAAATTTTTATTCGTGTCGCTACACAAATCAGAACTCAAAAGGAATTCTGGATGGTTTTCCGTTGACCTGAAAAATAGCTAAATCTTTCAAAGTCAGAAGAAATTTGATAGTCCCTTTACAACAGCAGAAATACTATGAATTTTTTCCTACTTCAGTCATCTATATGAAATATAGGGAAAAAAAGACAAAGAAGATTAGAAGAAAAAATAAGGAAATAATATTTGTTGATGGACTACTACATGCCAGGCACTAGACTCAGTGCTTTCTAAACCCAAGTATATGCATGTACGTATAAAAGATTTCATTTTTATAATTATCCTGTGAGAAAAACATTATAAATAATCTTGTTTTTCTATAAGAAAATTGTTTCTTAGAGAACTAAGCTGACTTGAAAAAAGCCTAGCTCTTTAGGAAAGAACTGATGAGACCAGCACTAACATGAATCCTCTAAGAACACATGGGTTATAACTTCTCTTTAGTAATAAAATTCGGCCTTCAACTGTTCTATTACATCTAACCAAAATAATAAAAAAAACTTCCATATGATAATTAAGGGCAAATACACCCATAAATTGAGTTGTTTTAGGTCACGATTCAAAGTCATACAGGCACTCATAATCATACAAAGCTGAACTCTCAGACTGTGTGAATGTCAACTCAGCAGCAAGCATATGTTTCATTTTGAACTTAGAAAAACACAAAAGTGTGCTCTGATTAAACTTGCTCACTTTTGTGCAGCATTGTACACCCTTAGGATCTCTGTACTCTTTCTCTTCTTTCTCCTTAAGGGGTAATATTGGGAAAATGGTGACACTGATCATATACTTTAGCCATTTAGAGAGGGTTGAAATAATACAATAAAATTTGTTTTATTAAAAACAGTGACTTGAGTCAGCCCTATAACTCAGCAATTAAGAGAGTCAGATCCCACATGGCCAACCACAGTTCCAATCCTGTCCCTAGTGTCTTGAAAAACATGCTGGATACATATGTATGCATGCTCAGAATCCTGACTGGAAGAAGGAATG
Organism: Tupaia belangeri chinensis; assembly: GCF_000334495.1. Taxonomy (NCBI): domain Eukaryota; kingdom Metazoa; phylum Chordata; class Mammalia; order Scandentia; family Tupaiidae; genus Tupaia; species Tupaia belangeri. Next base: position 2,081,606 of record NW_006159859.1, read on the forward strand.
GAGGGAAAAGGATTGTGGCATAACCAAGACCCCTGGAGGGGTGCTTTCTCTCTCTCTAGAGTGAATGCATGTGCCCTCTGGGAATTTAAAAAAACAATTAAGTTAAAATAGTGACCCTTTCATGATGCTAACAAACATCTAAATAATTTCATCAAATAACTAAACAATATGACTTATTTTTATTTTCGTAAGGATTAAAATGAACAAAAATGGCACAATAGAAGCCTCATAAAGAGTTTATCAAATAACAGCATTATTTTAAAATAGGTAAACACTAAAACTTTCTAATAAAATGATTTATTCATTTATTTATATATTTATTTTTTAAAATCTGAGCAGAGACAGACACAGAGAAAGAGAGGGAAAGCGAGAAAGAAAGCCACTAGGTCTGGGACTTGAACTGTGGTGGGCCATGTAGGAGTATCCACCACCTTAACCACCTCACTATCTGCTGGTCCCCCAAATTTTATATTTTCTAAGTATACCCATAGATAAATGTTTTAGTAGCTTGTAAATGGAAGGAGCCAATTATTCTTGCCAACACAATAATTTTTATTCAAGTAATCATTTTTTGCATTCATTTAAAATTTTACATTTTCTTCCATTTTTAATTTATTCATTTATTTATATATTTATTTTTTTAAATCTGAGCAGAGACAGACACAGAGAAAGAGAGGGAAAGTGAGAAAGAAAGCCACTGGGTCTGGGACTTGAACTGTGGTGGGCCATGTAGGAGTATCCACCACCTTAACCACCTCACTATCTGCTGGTCCCCCAAATTTTATATTTTCTAAGTATACCCATAGATAAATGTTTTAGTAGCTTGTAAATGGAAGGAGCCAATTATTCTTGCCAAGGCTAACGTGGAGCAAAATGTCCAGTCGTGAATATGAAAAGAACATGCTGAACTTTCCAACTCAGGGCACAGCAGTACCAGCACACTTATTAATTCTGGAATTTCCTCACTCTGCTCTCAGGCAAGATAAAACTTACATGACATCATTGCAGTTTTTAGGCCACAACCACCCTTTACTAAGCTTAGGAAAGTATTTCTTTGAATGGCTCTTTTCTTTTGAAAAATACTTTCGCCCTCCACATGCCCCACTCTGTAGGAAGAAGGGCAATTCACTTTCTATGAAAGATGAAAAAAATGCCAGGCTTTTGCCAAAAGAATAAGCAATGGGAATCTATTCCAAACTAACTGATCAAAATACTGTAAGTTTATCAAGGAATCTTTTTAAAAATTATAATGTTTAAAGCAAGTTCGACTTCATAGGTAAGGGGGATAAAAGTAAAACTGTATAAAAATCTCAGTGGCTTATACTAAAATATTATTAGACAATTAAAAATGAATTTGAAGTCCTTAAATAGAGGAGCTAGATTTCAAGCCAACATCCCTTGGCTTCTCAATGTAATGTGATTTCAATAGGAAGATTGGTACATATGGGCAAAGCATGTGTGTTCGGGGGGAGTGGGTATTTCTAAGAGGTTATAGTTCAAGTCCAAATAAGTGTACATATTATTCTGTTCTCTGCACTACTTTGAAACCATTTCAATCACAGTTTAGACAATGGAGATGTTTCAGGAAATAGGACTGGAAAAAGTCAGAAGGAAAAAGATAAAATCATTGTCATTCTGCCGATTGAAGAATAAGAATCAGTAGAGAAACTGCTGGGTCACTAGTGAAACAAATATAAAAGGACAAGGAGAAAAATGAATGCCAGAGTAAAGCAGGCTGAAAGAAAATACAATCTAGGCTGTACAAAAGCTAACTGTGTTGTTTTTTGGTCTCTGATGCCTTTTCTTCACCCCTTTTTGGGGTCATTTTGTTCTATATGTACACAATTATTGGATACAGATTATCACCCAAAGAGACACTCCTTACACTTTCTTTTATCATCATTTACAAATAACGTATAAAAGTTGTATTTACTGGTGCCAATTTTGAAGTAAGACATTGGCATGCTGATCTACCACAAATCAATGACACAATCTGAAATAATTTACCTTTCCCTATAAACGGTTTTCCTCCATTCACGTGACCCAAATAACAGATCCTCCTGAGACCTTTTCTGACCACGCTTATTGAAGAGAGCAGACTTCAAATCCCTTACTGTGTTTTTCTGGTTCTTTATGGCAATTACTATTTCCTAACATAAAGTGTTAGTCCAGACCCCCTGAGATACAGGTGCCAAGATGGGATTAAAAGTGAAGGCATTTATTAGGAGAAATTTCTATGGGTGAGAAAATAGGGAGGACGTCAAGGAAAAGTGGGAAAGTCAAAAGACTTCAAATGGAGATGTATAGAAGTGTTCTAGACCACCTTGCAATCTCAGGAAGATCCAATGAGGTTGCTGCTTGGGACAGGGTAGGGTGGTCTTTGAGCCAAAGTCACTTGTCCTGGAAGAGGTCAAAGGCATATTTTATAAAGCATTATTTTCGAGATAGATACTAATTTTGTCTCCATAATCAGATAGGTTTATGTAACTATTTGTTGTTCCTTAGTACCAGGCCCAAAGGTTACAGTAGTTAATAAAAAAGGCAAAACAGTCTCTCTCACCATATAGCACTGTTGTGCTGTGCAAGAGAAACCGGATCCCACGTGATGTCCACGATTCAGATCCCTGGCCTGGTCAGCCTGAGACACACAGACCCTGTGGAGAGTTCTCATCCCTCTTCCTCTTTCTCACACATGTAGAAGTGCTCTATCACCAATTAAAAAAAAAATTAATAAAAAGAAAAATTAAGAAATTTGCTCTATCTCACATTGCAAGTAAAAAGTTAGAACTCAAGAATCCTGACTTCTCTGTTATCACTTCGACTATTTTATTCTCTATCTCAGTTGAAAATACAGTCATCTGTATGGGTATGATCCACATGTCTTCTTGTGACATATTGTAAATTATTTCCTATTTATCTCTATCTATGTGAATATAGTCTCCTTTTTTTTTTTTTTTTGGAGAGATTTTCGCTATAGGGTGCGTGCACTCGCCAGGCAGAAAGACATAGACATAGAGGAAGAAAGCGAGAAATCACCCCCCAGGGGGGATGGTCACGCCGTAATCCCTTCTCCTCCATTCTCCTCTTGGGATCTTGGGCACGCACGCACACGCATCCGGCGTGAGTTTTAAGCCACCGGGTCCAGGACGCGAACCGCGGTCGACCACGTGGGAGTCCAGCAACATAGCCATTACGCTAACTGCTGGTTCCCTAATATAGTCTTAAATAATCTGTAAACCATATTTACCAACTACAGAGAAATAAAGCTGTGAATAAGGAATCATGTCAGTAAATGTGGAGCCAGTGAGTAAAGTCCTTCTTTGAAATGCTAGGAAGTATTACTTTTATTAGTAAAAATCCTAACATGATATTATCAAACCAAAATGAATATATTTTTTTCTGAACCATATGTGAGTAAATTTCCATTCTATATTAAATAAAAGAGTAAGTATTGCTCTTTCTAATAAAAATCTTTTGCTCCATGTCTTTCAAACTAGAGTTATGTTCTGTTTGGGGGTCTAGAAATCAGTTTAGTTGGTTATGATCAGCAACATTTAAAATGAAATAGAATATCAGAGTACATCCCTAATAGTTATGGAATTGTTTCTTGCAACTTCTGATTCAGTTTTTTATGTGTTCATGTGTATGGATGATAGTGTAAAGTATTCTGCTGACTCTAGGTTGTAGAATAAAAAGGTTTGTGGCAAGGTGGTTAAAGGTAATGGACTTCCACATGGCTGACTATGGTTTGAGTTTCAGACCAGCAGGCTTGAAAATCACGCTGGGCAGGTGTGTATGCGTGCCCAAAATCCCAGGAGCAGAATGGAGGAGAAGGGATTGCTGGTGGCCAGCCCAAGGCAGGGAGGGGATGATTTCTCACTTTCCCTCTCACTGTCTCATTCTGGTGAGTACACACTCCCTATGGCAAAAGCCTTAAAAAAAAGAAAAATAAAGTTTGCTATTGTTCTATCTAATGCTAACTATTGTTTGTAGTTTCAATGTCAGCACTGTTTTTAGAAACTAAAATGACTTTTTCCCTATCACATTAAAACTATTATGAGTAATTCGATAGAGTTCTTCAGAATTAAAAGTTTAAAACATTTAAAACTCACAGTAAACAATTTAACCAGAACGTTTTGATTTTAAAATGTATAACAAGAGATTAAAACACATACTAGGGATGTTACTTACTTGCCAAGTTAGTTTGTTTATTTTTTCCAATATAATATCAGGTTTAGGGTTTGTTTTGCAATTAAGAAAATGGAAGATTCAAGAGCACAACAAGTTCACTATTCTAGTTTCTCTGCCTTTATATATACTTATAATTCTTCAAAATACTTCTGTCACTAAATACTTCCAAATAATTTTATTGCCTTTTTTTTTTTAAATAACTCTTTATTTCCTTCTTTCCCTTTTGATTGTGAAGTGAATTTCAACAAGGAAGTTCAACTTCAAAACACGGGTGCCCTAAATATTTTTGTCATCTTTGCAAAGAAAAGTGCTCTCCAGGGTAACTTCCTTTGGGTTTAGTATTTCAGCCAATACACTAAGAGGAAAAGACACTGTGTTGCTTTACTATTATATTTTAGAAAAGAACTGCTTTAGGTACAAGTCAGACCAAAATGTAAAGTGTGTTTGCTTGTCACAAAGGCTTAGATCTCTTAAGTTGCTGTGGGTAGACTAATCAGCTTGGTCAATTTCCAAACACCATACATAGTGTTTTTCATAAAGTCAGAGTGCTATCATGCATATCACCATACAGAAAAAGAAAATATTCACTTGTAAAATTCTCTTGACCTCTTCATGTTCCTCCCTTCCTTAGTCTTTCCAAAGGGTACCAAGGTACCAACCAGGCTTATCACTAACATTTAAATGTAGAAGAAATTTTACTTTATTTTAATAAACAAAAGCACACCATTTCCTGCGAAACTTCATAATATTTTAGGGAACATTTTTCACACTCAGCAAATCCCAGATACTTAGAATTGGATTTCAGTCACAGTTCCACCAGTGTCTACCATGAGGTTGGGTAGTTTTACTTCCTAGAGCTTAAATGTTCTCATCTGATCAGTGACTGGTTTTAATAAACTGACCTCAGTTCCTTTCCTTCCCTGCAATTTTAAATGATCTTACATATAAAATAATGTTCTAAAACTTGTTTACATTTTTGTAAAAACTAAGTGATATTTATGGATAAGAATTCCAGTGAATGGCTTTATTATTTATTTATTTAAGAGAGATTTTTGCTCTAGGGCATGTGCACTCCCTGGAGAGACAGAGAGAGAGAAAGAAAGTGAGAAATGACCCCTCAGGAGAATGGCCTCGCTACAATCTCTTCTCGTCCATTCTCCTCTTGGGATCTGGGGCACACAAACATATGTGCCCAGCGTGAGTTTTAAACTGCCAGGTCTGGGACTTGAACTGTGGTCGACAACATGGGAGTCCAGCGACGTAACTATTACACCATCTGCTGGTCCCCCCAGTGAATGTCTTTATGACAATTACAACTTTCAGGTATTTTCAACCTTCTGGCTTTATTAGTATAGAAAATATTGCCCTTGCTCATTTCTACTTTTCTGTACTTCCATGACTGTACCAGGAAGTATACTTAACTATGTTCCTGTATTTAGGCTTTCATCTTATGTTTATTTAATGCCTTTTGTGTGCTAGACATTGTGCTAGGAACCTCACTTTCACCATGTCCAAATAAGTACATTAATTATATCTAAATATTAACATTTTGGGGTCGCTGAGAAAGTAAAATAGCATTATCAATACAGAGCACTTCATTCCTGACACATATTTAGGGATTATATAACCACCTGGAAAAGACCCCTTCACATCCAGTCTTTAGTATTTTGAACCATGTAGTCCAATTCTTTCAATCATGGACTAAGAAAGAGATACTGAGAGATGATCTACTCAGAATCACATGGCTATTTGTTGAGAGTAAGGAATATCCCCTGCTCCTTTTACCGTATCATACTGTTTCTAAACACAAGCAATTTCACCAGATGTTTCTTCTACTCTTTCTCTCAGATTACAAAATATTGTCAGGGAAAAAAATGTATAAAACCATGCCAAACCAGGGTGATAGGGGCTAGCCATCCTACCAATCCTGTTCACAGAAACCCAGTAAGGGGTCAGCCAAAACACTCCGCTAAACACAGATAAAGAAAACTGAGCTTTAGAGAGACTAATAATTTCTCATACAAACATTAAATGGTAAAGTCAGGATTTGAACCTAGGTCTGTCACTGCATAATAGCCATGACCTTGCATGACACCATGTTGCCTGTAAACATTGTGTCTTCTTGGTCTTCTAAATGGTTTTAATGCTGTCATTAGGGTAATTTAGGCGATAGCTGGAAATGAATGTCAGAAAACCAGCCTTCCTTAACATTTTCTTCAATGACTTAGGTGAAGTCAAGGAAGACATCACTAATTCTGGCAATATAAAGCCTAGAAAGAAGAGTGAATTTTCTGAGATATTGAATAAAACTTCAAAACCTAATAGCATGTTTAGAAGAAATGAAGGTAAAAGATCATGGTGGGTGCTTATGCTCTGAGACAGCATAAACATTTGTGCCCAAAAAATGAACGGCATTAAGATTTGGAAAATTCAACTTCATGTCAATGCATTAAAAAAAAAAACAATCAGATAAAAATTAAGTACTGTGAACAGAGAGACACAGTCATCAAGTTCAGACAATCTTCTTTCAACTGTGCTGATAAAAACACACTGTCTGAACCATGAGAGGAAATATTTTTCCCAAACCACTATCACGCGAATTACAAAAATGTGTTTTTATTTTTGGGCACCTCATTTTTTTCAGGAGTTGACAGTAAGAGTGCATTTTTAATTCAGTCACATGGATGGTACACGAAGCTTGTTACTTACAGTGTTGAGGCCATTGTCAACGAACATTGGTAACAATCTCCAGAGATAAAGGCCCAGTTGAGAGGAAAAAGAATATTTTGGATGATGACAGAAAAATGTTTTCCTGTTACTGGAAACTTAAATATGTCACTTATTTTTGTTTTTAAATTAGCGCTAAACTGGGAACCAGCAGTTAGCGTAATGGCTATGTCGCTGGACTCCCACATAGTCGACCGCGGTTCGTGTCCCGGACCCGGTGGCTTAAAACTCACGCCGGGCGCGTGTGCGTGCGTGCCCAAGATCCCGAGAGGAGAATGGAGGAGAAGGGATTGCGGCGTGACCATCCCCCCTGGGGGGTGATTTCTCGCTTTCTGTCTCTATGTCTCTCTCTGTCTGTCTGGCGAGCGCACGCGCCCTACAGTGAAAATCTCTCAAAAAAAAAAAAAAAATTAGCACTAAACTGAAGTTTAAGCTAGAGGCTTATGCATTACCCTGATTTTCTTCTCTCATTCTTTAGATTCTTTATTGCTCTGATTCTTTTTTCTTATTTATATTTAACTACAATCTATAGTATACGCTAGAATTCAATTTAAATCCTTTGTTGGATGATGTAAAGTATTGGGACCAGCAGTTGGAGTAATGGCTTTTTCACTGGACTCCCATGTAGTTAACTGCAGTTCGAGTCCAGGACCCGGTAGCTTAAACTCACGCTGGGTGCCTCTCCATTTTTCTCTCTGTCTTTCTGGTGAGCGCATGTGCCCTATAGCAAAAACCTCTAAAAAATTAAAAATTAAAAATAATAATAAAAACAGTATAATGGATGAATGAATAGCTTCGTTTAACATTTGCTAGGTCTTCGATCTGTTGGAAGAACAATGTATTTTTAGCTTGAATACACAAAAGATGTTTTCAATGTTCAGTAGTTTCTCATAAAAAAAGAAAACAGATTCCTGTTGCAACAAAGGACAAAAATAAAATGTGTAGGTAGGCGGGGAGGTGGATTTAAAATTATTGGATGAATTTCTTAACAGTTTGAGAAATCTTATAAAGGAACTAATGGGCTGGCCCACAAAGCATCAGGTTTTCTATCACCATCAGCACATTTAAGCCAAGGCTGGAAGCCCACTGGCAGGAATGATTCTCCAGTAAGTGGGAACCTGGACAAGATGATATCTAAAACTGCCTGCACCTTTGAGATTATAATAAAATACATATAGCAGCAAGAAAAACAATATACATAGGTCTTTACAGCATCACATTATCATTGATGACAGCAGTATTGGTAATCATAATAGCAGTTAGTGGCCATAATAACACAGTATGGGACTTGATAGTTGCTTTTATCTGGGGCATTATCAAAAGACATTATATATAAGTATTATTTCTCACCCCGGTTTTACAGATAAGAAAATTAGAATGCGTCAAAATGAAATAATATACAAGAGTCATGAATCTGCCTAAGCTGACAAGTCAGCTAAAAATTAAGGTCAGTAGTTATAACAACCAGTTGTGGTTTACCAGTAAATGTTGATCCTGGAAGAGGTTTAGAATTGGAATGTATGGACTGGTCAGAAGGATTGGTCAGTAAAGTTTCAGCCAAGGAAGAGCAAGCTGAGATGCCCCGATGTTGAATGTGATCTGATGTTTTACAAAATGAAAAGCTGTAGAGCTATAAGGAGTCCAGGGACATTCAACTCCTGAATTCCCTGTAAAAGCTTAAAGGACCTTCAGGGTCTTCCTCTTTCCTTTCATTTCCATCTCTGCCTTACTTTTTTTTTCAGAGCAGCAACCCTACATGGCAAGGCATATTGCTTCAGCAGCTCTGGGTTCTCAGCTTTGCAGTTTTGCAGTAGGAGAGAAAAGGTATCTTTTCCATAAACTCCTATCTGAAAACCCTAGGAAAGGATGCTAATTGGCCTGAATCACATACACACCAATCATTGCAGTCAGAAAGGGGTAAAATATCCCAATCAAGGTTGTGCCCATCCTGTGGTTAAGAGGTATAGGTCCATTACTAAAATCAGAAAAGGACAAAATAATATTTATCCACATTAGATATTTTCTCAGTTCAAAGATTAAGTACAACTTTAGATGCTTCCAAATAAATTTTTGAATCAACTCTTTTCAGCTGTACCCATATTGAAAAATTAGGCCTTCCAGATAGTCACATGAACAAAAATATAATTTTATCTCATTTTGGAGGTATATTCGTTTTTTGGTCCCTTTCCGACCATTTTTTATCACTGCATATACAACTTAGGTCCCAATATGACTATATTTATGGTTCCTACTTTGAGAAGCTGGGAGTCCTGCATGAGAGTATTCTTGGAGCACATCTGGGTACAGATCAGCAGCATTCCAGAGGACCTCATTGGTCATAACTTCTTTCCTGAGTCATCAGCTGCTCTCCTAGGAACTGTATATTTTAATTTTACACACACACACACACACAAGAAAGAATAAAAGAAGGTCTTCAGTCATGTTTCCATCCAGTGATCCACTGTATTTACTAATACAGGTGTTGAGTGACTCTTTCTTGATGCCTACTTTGTGCCATTGCACTTGACCTTACAGATAAAGGAATATGTCAGAGAGAATGACTATCAATCGAATGATTGTATCAGACTTTACAGACAGAATGGTGATCAAGAGAGATATGCCTTTGATGGGCTTTCCTTCCTAGATGGTGAGAAATATAATAAGCAAGTAAGCAAATGAATAAGCTGAATAATCATAGGTTGTGATAAATGATATAAGGTGAATAAACAAGACACTGTGACAGAAATAAACAGGAAATTCATGGTGAACAATGACTTTTCTAAGAAGGTAACATTAAAACTGGAATATAAATTATTAAAAGGAATGAATCATTTAGAGACCCAGGGCTGTAACCCTTGGCAGGACTGAAATTTGGGGCTTGGTAATTCTTTGTTGTGGGGCACTGCCTTGTCCATTATAGGATGTTTAGCAGCATGTCTGGCCCCCACCTGTGACAATAAAAAATGTTTCCAGCTGTCCCATGGGAGACAAAAGTCATCTCCAATGGGCACTGCACTTCTTAGGGGGTTCTACATTCTAGAGGTTGAATCAGATGTTTAACCTTCTGATGTAGAGGGCTGACTGCATTACAAAATTTAGATACAGACTTAAAAATCTGCGGATTTTGGTATTGTATGTGCATGCATGTGTGTGTGTGAGTGTGTGTGCGTGTGTGTCCTGGAACCAATTCCCCTCAGATACCAAGGGATAACTACTTTTCCAGACAGAGAGATAAAGAACAGAAAGCCTTGAATAGCATGAGATGCTTGCTGGCAAGGTCAAGATCATTCTGGGGTCTGCAAGCCTTGTCAAGAATTTTGCATGTTATTCTACATAAATAATAAACAATTAAATGAATTTTAAAAAATTATTCATGATAGAGAATGTAGGCATGCATGAGACAGACAGACAGACACACACACACACACACACACACACACACACACAGAGCAGGTTTTTGTCACACTGTGATGTCTGTCTTCCAGCTCATTGGAATCTCAGGCATGCATGTGCCTGGCATATTTCAGGCCAACCAGGCTGGGGATCCAAACCTGTGGTTGGCCTTGTGGCCTCCAGCCCTGTAGTTTAGTAGGCTACTAATTACACCACCGAGGTTGGGTCTTACTGAACAATTTTAAGTTGGGGAGTAACAAGTCTATATTTTAAATAGACCACTTAGCTGTTGTGTGAGTGGAAAATGAATTTAAAACTATGGGGAAAAATGAAATCTCAGGATCAAGCACTAAGGTATGTCATCATTTAGATTAAAGTAGATTGAAAAGTGCAAGAGAAAAGTAGACTGAGAAGAGGCAGCCCGTGAAGTAGCAGGACGATGTCACAAAAAAATTTTAGATGTGAGTGTGTCAAGGAGGGAACGGTCTTTTGTGACTCAGTCTTTCTCACTGGCTCATCCTGGAGTTATCACCTGAAGATTTCTCTTCTTACAGTTATCATGTTCCCTACAATTCTGCTGTATCTTACTCCAGATTAATCATCCTGTTCAAGAACTTGCAAAGGCTTCCCATTAGAGTCCTGCACCGGCTCTGCTCATTCCTGTTTCTAAAACTCTGCTCTTGTTGCAATCATAGTTCTTCCTCAATACCTTAACTTTATGAACCTTAGAAGCTGAAGCTCATACTTGATCTTCCACAAAGCTTCTTCAATTCTGGCCCACACAGATGTCTCTATTCTCCAAAACAAACAAACAATAAAACAACAACAAAAACAAAACAAAACAAAAAGCCCAAAACCAAAACTTTCAATTCTTCACTCAATTCACCAAACCCATAGTTAAGAATCTGTGCCAAGCACTGTGCTCTGCTCTGGAAACACAAAGAAAAAAAATGTAGCTTGTGCTCTCTAGGTGCATAGCTAGTAAGGAAGTACCTGTCAGCTATCCCACTAACACATTCAGAACAAGATTTGTTCTAGTAGCTAATCCTGACTCAGCCATGCAGCTACTACTCCTGTATGCTGTATTTCAGTCTACCCCACCCGACTCAGTCATGGCTTACCACACCTTTAGCTGTTGATTACCTCCTGGAACTTCTGGATCTTAGCTCCTCAGGACAGAATGTTGCCACGCCTTCTAGTCACCTATGGTAAGGTGAATCTAGCCAGGAGGCAGAGCATTGCTGAAAGTCTGATTTACAATCAATCAAGAGTAACACTTGAGAATTGTGTAGGTGTGCTGGTGCTGGTGGTGTGAACTTTCGCTGGGCCTCAGCTGGACAATCTAGGGTGGTTTCTGGCACTCCAAATCTATTTCTTTTCATGATCTCTTTGTCTATTTGAGGTACAGAGGTCTTTCTTCGTAAGATTGGGTTCACCCAGAAAGAAACTGCTGAATCAAACCCACACACATATATCCCTGAATAAGTAGTAATTCTGAAAGGAACACATATAAAATACATGTTGTAACATTCCTAAGTATAATCCTGGAAGCAACTTCTGTCCTGTTATGTGGTACGATGTCAATTTTCCTTTAAAAAAAATTTTTTTCCATCTGTTTGCTTGCCTGCCCTCTTGATGCTTAAATTGGAACCTATTACAAATTTGTCATTTAAAGGTCAGTACTTAGACATGCCAACAACTGATAGAAAGCTTGAGGTCATATGACTAAAAAGTATATAGTCAAGGTTTAGTCAAATTCCTGAGCAGGGTGAAATGAAGGGTATTCTTAAACCTTTATTATCTGCAGTTCAAAATGTTTCTCAAGAGTGGAGATGGGGGTTGCTCAGTCAGTTACATTCACAGAGAAATAATTATAGTCCAGTATCATTGTTCTAATAGAAATAAGTTCAAAAAGGGCAAAGGAAAGTTGAGCCTGCCTCAGAAACTTATGAAAGGACCCGTGTAGTAGGTTAAGTATTTAACTGAGATCCAAAGGATCTTGCAAGAACCTAGAAAAAGCACAGAAGGGCAAGAAATTTAGAATAGCTAGCATGGAGTAAATGGGGGAAGAACAGCAGATAAGGTTAACCGTGTAGAGCCAGATCACAAAGGGTTCTACAAGTAGCGAGGAGCTCCTAAAAATTTCTTAGCAAAGGAGTACCATGATCATATTTTCAGTCCAAGGGACATGAGGCAGAAAAAATGATTACTTGAAGAACTAAGAGTGAGAGTGGAGATTAATAAGAAAGGGTGGGTTTGAGAGCTACTTAAGGAAATGAGTGAATAAAATATGATAGGATAGGGAATGAAAGAAAAGTAACAGAGGGACTCATGGATTTCTGACATCAGTCATCGGGTGCCATTACTTGAATTAGAGAATGGAAATGGCCCTGGTTTGAGATGGGTAGAGAGGGAGATATGGCATCAACAGTTAAGTAGTGGTAAAGATGTTCACTCCAATCTGGGATGTATTAAAGGTGTGATATTCAAACGAAGATCCTGCTGCTTAAGAGAGTCTGACCTGAAGATACACATGTGATCCTTGGTGCACAGGACAAATCTATGATGGGGAAGAGATTGCTCAAGGAGACAGGAGAGGTAACATTAAACAACAGGGTAAACGGAGCACCAGGGAACACAGGAGGCAGAGTTAGGTCAGAGTTAGAAAAACATGTAAAGTGAATCAAGAGGCAGTTGCAAAACCAGGAGGAAATGGCAGGGAAGCCAAGAGGAGAGTGAGGGTGTTCATTTATTAGGTTTTTTTTTAGATGAATTTTTTGCATTAGGGAGTGTGCATTCGCCAGAGATAGAAAGCTGAGAAATCATCTCCTGGCCCCAACTCTGATTTTGGGGACCCACCCATACGCACTTGGTGCGTGTTTCAAGTCACCATTCCGGGACTCGAACTGCCATTAGCCATGAAGGTCCAGCTACATAACCCTTAGCCACCTGCTGGTCCCAGTGTTCATTTATTTTTAAAATGCAGAATAGGGCTTTTTAATTTTTCCCTCCACAGATTTTTAGTATCTTGAGGGCAAGAATCTCGCCTTCACTTTACCGTATTCCCTTCCATAACTACTTCAGTAGAGGTACTGAGTTCCAAAACTTTATTCATCTATTTACTGAGAGATCCTGGATAACAGTGACGACCGTGGGTTGCTCCTAAGAAACGTATTTTTTAAAAAACAATTTTAGCCCTATTCTCAGCAGTGGCTTGAAACCTGTTAGAAAACACTGTAAAGAGACAGCCAAGTTTCGGGCACGTGTGCGTGCGTGCCCAAGATCCCGAGAGGAGAATGGAGAAGGGATTATGGCGTGACCATCCCCCCTGGGGGGTGATTTCTCACTTTCTGTCTCTGTCTCTCTCTCTGTGTCTGGCGAGGGCGTGCGCCCTATAGGGAAAACCTCTCCAAAAAAAAAAAAAAAAAAAAAGAGACGGCCAAGTTTTTCTAACTATTAACCAGGTCGACGTGCTTATTAAAGCTTTCATTTAATTAATGGTCACGAAACAACGGTTGGAGGACATACACTCATGCCAGTGGAAGCCATTTATCTGGCAAAGAGTACGACTCACAGCCGGCTAAGGGGACTGTGTGCCCGCGTGGGTTTCGAGGCCACCTGCCACAGGCTGTTTTTTCCTCAGGTAACCACACCTACTCGCAGTCCTTGGTGGACTCGCGTTCGGGAGTCTAGAAAATACCGAGTAAACAACCAAGAGCACTAGAATAATCACCTCCGCTTGAGGAACTAGCGCCTCCTTCCCGCTATAGCAGACAGGAACCCCCAAACACCTTTTCCCCCAAAGAACCAGCGCGGCTCTCCGGCTTTTGGAACAAGTTCAAGCTCCTACTCTCGCGGGATCTCGCGCCACCAAGCGAGCCAATCGCATCGCGCTCTCCGCCGAATCCCCGCGGGAATA
>NW_006159859.1:2095863-2108023 GCF_000334495.1 Tupaia belangeri chinensis
GCCGAGGGGGCGGGGGCTCGAGGCGGAGAGAGGGGCGGGGCCCAGGGACCTGTGGCTCGCAGGTGTCACTGCCCTGACTGGGCTCCGGGCACTGGTGCTTGTGCGCATGCTCCGCGCACAGGGTCGTGCTCTGGGCGGCGGAGGCCGGCCGCTCCTGCTCCAGTTCCCCGCGGAACTGCGAGGTGGCAGCTGTCCGTGTGTGGGTCGGGTGTCAGCGTGAGGCGGAGCTGGGCCAGCAAGAGGTAGCCTGTGGGAGGAAAAGGCCCGGAGTTCTCTACCTGGACCGCACACTCCTCGCGCGGGGAGGGCAGAGCTCAAGGTAAGTCTCCAAAACTATCCCCTGGTGGAGATCCAACCACCCCTAGGGCCTGATTGGGACACCCATTCCAGCCCCGGACGTTTCTTTCATCGCAGCTCCGCGACCTCCCTAACCCTTTGCTTTCGGGGCAGACTCTAGGCTTTTTGCTGGGCAGCTCTAGTGCCCGTTGTCACGCAGCCCTTCGCACCCTTCCTGCCGATCCCAGTCCTGGCCGAAATGCCCCGGGCCAGGCTGGAGGCGCGCGCAGGGCGGGAGGAGCTGCTGGACACACTGGGTCGTGGTTGTTATTGCTGCTGATGTGAGGGCGGGGACCGGGCTGACTCCGGAGTCCTGCTTTGGGGAGGCGGGGGAGGGGTCTCTTAGCGCATCGGGGTTTTGAATATTAAGCTTACTTAAACGCCTGCTTCTTCTGGACACAGAGCTTTTTAAAGGGATCCAGGATGGTTGTGTTCCTTCCTTGGAAAATGAAGATTGTATTCGTGAGGATCTCGGGGCTGGTGTTTTCTCGGTGGTAGTCATGATATATAAAGTTAATATTTAGCTTCTAAACTGCAGCTTATGGGACATTTACCAAACTACTTTTAAACAGCGCAGGAGAACAGGAAGTACTTGCACAGGTGTAATAGGGAGAGTTGTTAAAGCCTGCAATCTGAGCTCGTCCTGTTTTTGTTATCCCGCTACCAGGTTTTCTTTCTCAATGCAAAGTCTGATTAGTACTTGCAAAATGTCCTACAAGGCTTTATCTGTTAGCACATTTTGCCCAATGTGCCTTATCTGGAGAAAAAAAATACATATTTTTGCAAGGAATTTTTCAAGGCTATCTTTTGAAGTGTAAATTTCAGAAGTATGTTTAACAGTAAACTTAGGAAGTTCTTTGTGATTAGTACCTCATTCGTTTGTAATTAATTTTTTTTTTTAAAAAAGGCTTGCTAATTTCTACTACTTAAAAGAAATAGCAAGTTGCTAACATAAAATTGTGATGGAAATGAATTTCTAGTTAAATTGATAGCATGGTAGTTTTATTGCTGTTCAGTTCTATGGTAGTTAGACAAAGGTTCTTCATTCTATTTAAAAGAAATTGAAAGCAAACAACAACTAAAAAGAAAAAAAAAATTATTCAGCAAAAGTAATATGTGACATTTTTGCTGTTGTCATAAGAATTCCAAAGAGACAACTCACTCTTGTTAGGAGTTAATTATAGTGTGAAAGACAAGGTTTAGTTTTACATTTTCAAGGCTTTAAAATGAAGTCCTTTCAACAATTTGTTTAGGTCCATCATTAGTAATGATAAACCATGAAAGCAATTTACTTAAATTTGTTCATAAAACTGGTAATTATGAGCAGTTTCCTAAAAATGTAAAAAATTAGGGATCAAGAACAGGCCTTTTCTTTTCCCTGTGACTTTAAAAAAATTTTTTTTAAAGATGTAGTGTTACAGTTTATGAGACCACACTACTAATCAATCCACTGATATTAGGTATCATTTTCCTAAAAGATACAAAAAGGTTTAGAAAGATAACTATTTTAATGTGGCATATACATTTTTCTACCCACTTTATTTTCCTCAAAGAGAAAAAATAACAATACTCTTCTGATTTCAGTATGTGTTGCGATTGAAGATAGTCTGTGTTGTTCAGTGGCGAATGTTTATTTTAAACTGAGTAGTATCAAGAAATACAATTTTAGTACCATATGGTTTAGAAGTTGACTGCAGCAAGACAGAACTTAAAAAAATGAAAACGCTTACCTATTTTAAAGTGGTGTGTACTTTTCCAAGCCAAAATCAGATTTATTTTTTCTGCTGGAACTACTTGGCTCACTCACCATACCCCCTTCCAATAGTTTCAGCAGGGAAAATAATATGTTCACCTACTGGTCTGGAGGAGACTGCTTTGCTCTACAACTTTCCAAATATATATTTGAGCGTTGCAAAGTGGTAGATTAAGCTATCTTACAAAGATGTTTAGTTATCAAAATACTTAGCAGAGTCTGTTATTTGACAGCTTTAACTATAAGGCATTTCTAAATTCTTAACCTATAGAAAGTGAGGTGGCTCATATATTGTATCTAGATGGATTTTGAACACACTGTCCCAAGTGTCCTAGTTACGTTATGCCAAGGCCAACAAGATTGTCCTTTTAGTCCCCCTCATGCCCAAAGTTCTTGTTTCAAGGAAGTGTGCTCATTTTATATAATGTTTGAAGAGTTAAATAGAAATTGAAAATGCTACAAATGTAGCATTAGCATATTATCATTAGTTTTGTACTGATGAAATGATTTTAGAAAGGGTTACATTATAGTGTATGTACCTATTAGGAACAAGAATTGGATGCAGCCTGTTCAACTTGGATAAAATTACCAACTTATTTCAACTTTTTATAATATCCTAATCTTGGCATGTTATTATGAGGGTTTTTTTAAAGAATTATTTTATTTAACTTCATTTATTTATTTTAGTTGACCAGAGAGGGAGAAAAAGAGGGAAAATGAGAAAGCAAGTCTCCAGATCTGGGACTCCAACCATGGTTGGCCATATGAGAGTTCAGCACCCTCAACTGCTACCTGCTGGCCCCAGAGTTTTGTAAATTAATAGTAGGAATACTCAAGCTACATTACGTACATAAAATATTTAGACCAAAAATAAATCTGTTCTGTGCTTTCCAAGTTAACGCATATCTTCTATCAAATTTTTTTAAACTAAAGGTCCATGATTCAAGCAGTAGTCTGTGGTTAGAACTGAATTTTAGTATAATTGGTTTTCTTTTTGACACTCTTATTTGACACACAGAAAACAAACCATTGCATCTGGTTTAAGAATTTTTGTTTTAGATGAGATTTTAGAAAAGTTGCTTCATGTTTATTTTTAAAATTCATCAAAAAATAAAATTTATTTCAACGTCTTATCTGTTTCAGTAAACAAAATCTGTTATCTGAGCTGTCATGGTATTTGTAAAATTAATCTGAAAATAATTATACTTTTATTTTTTACATGTTAGCCTGCAAAATAAGTTTCAAGAAACACTCTTCTTTTGGAAGTTTCATTTACTCTTTTGCTTTTCCAAGCCAGCACATTTCTTTACTAAATATTTATTTTGCTATTATTGTATGCTAAGGGCTTAGTGCCAGCACTAAACATTGAGAAATTAGGAAGACAGTGTGAAAGTAGTGCAAAGTATGAATTATTCCTTTTCTAATTGCTTGTACTTTTTAAAGATAAAAATAGTCTTTTTTTTTTTTTTTTTTATTCATCCTTTGCAAGATTTTAATTCTCTTGGTAATTCCCCTTGCAACTTCCCACCACAGCAATTAGGTATCTTCTGATCCAGGAAAAAGGATTTCTTCCCCTTCCTTACCACTGCATAGTACTTTGTACTTTCCTTTGCAAGAGATTTATTCTGTGTTGCTGTGGAGGGAAGACAGAATTAAGGGATATGAAGGGGATGATATGTGAACTGTCATCTTACGTATAAGAAGCATACTAACCAGATGGAAATGAAAAGAAGAGAGCTTGCTTAGGAACTCAGAGACACGGGCAATATTAAGGCATGGTTGGGGTGCTCTAGTGATTTGTCATGGCTGACTGATCATGTGATTCTGTGAATCAAAACTGTCATTGGGGTGTTTAGAGTTATCTTTCTCAAAAGTTGTACATGGGAACCAGCAGTTAGTGTAATAGCTATGTCGCTGGACTCCCACGTAGTCGACCGCGGTTCAAGTCCCGGAGCCGGTGGCTTAAAACTCACACCAGGCGCGTATGCGTGCTTGCCTAAGATCCCGAGAGGAGAATGGAGGAGAAGGGATTGTGGCGTGACCACCCCCCCTGGGGGGTGATTTCCTGCTTTCTGTCTCTATGTCTCTCTCTGTCTGGCGAGCGCACGCGCTCTATAGCAAAAACCTCTCCAAAAAAAAAAAAAAAAGTTGTACATTGGTTCAATTTTCCTAGATAGAATCTCTGTTGCTTACATTCTTATCTCAGAGCTGCTTTATTTTTCTTTCTTGCATGTTGGATTCTAACATTTCAACTCAGTTTTTCCCTCTCCTCCCTAGTCTACAGAGACTTGTAAGTGAATATGTAAGATCATGGCAAATTCACTTGTAAGGTGACATATTCCCAGACATTCATTTTGTAAATTGGGATTTTTCATGTGTTGAGCTTGCTTGCTTTTTTTGAGAGAGTTTTTTTTTTTTTTTTTTTTTGCTATAGAGTGCTTGTGCTCATAGAGGGACAGAAAGAGACAGAAAGTGAGAAATCACTCCCCCCCGCCCCCCACCAGGGATGGCCATGCTGCAGTGACTTCTCCATTCTCTTCTCAAGATTCTGAGCATGCACGCACACACATGTGGTAAGTGTGAGTTTAAAGCCTCTGGCTCCTGGACTCAAACTGCAGTTGACTATATGAGAGTCCAGTGACGTTGACAATTTTGCCATCTACTGGTCCCATGTGTTGAGTTTTCTTAAAATATAAGATAGCTTTGTAAATGAAATTGCTCATTATCTAGTAAGAATGATTTATTAACAGATTTTAAAATCAACATTTCATTTTTTAATTTATTTGATCCCATCCATCTGGATTAGAACTATAGTTAAATTTGATACACCAATTTAAGGAACCGTAGAAAGACAGCAAAATGGAATACAGCATATAATATATCTTTTAAAAAATTGTTTATAGTGTTAAAAATTATACACTGAAGATAATGTTATTATCTTGCATTTGTTGAGTACCTATTATGTTTTAGGCCTTTATTAGGGCATGATTTGTGGGTCTCAAAGTAACCTTTTATATAGATTACGTTTATAAATGGTAACACTGATAAATTTTTAATGATTGGGTCATTGAGTACTGTTTTATTTGGATGGAAGCTATCCAAGAAGGAATAAATAATAATGGAAATCAGGAGGTCACTGTCAGATCATAGATTCCATCCTTGTCAAGAGCCCATTAGGGCATGTTTTTGCTTATCAGATACTTTATGCTAAGCTCCTCCCCCGGCTTAATACACTCTTAGCCCCTCATGGTGCCCCTCACCCCACCCCATATTAAGGTGAGCAGGTTGCTTGAGCCTTAGGGATTTTCTTCCTCCTAGAGGGTGTTGCCATCCCATGGCCTGAGATAATACTACCTCCTGTCAGCATTGTACTGACATGCCTAGCTGCCAGATGATGAGAAATGTTCCCTTTCCCTTAGTGCCTAGGTCCTTTTTGTTTGGAGAACTGTTTTTCAGAGGGTTTGTTGTTTGAGATTTTACTTCAGGTGCTGAGCTTCATTCAGATATATTTAATGAGTAGTTACTATCTACTTTGTACTGTTCTAGGAATTCACTTTACAAAATTCTAGGAGGCTTAGAGGAGAGACAGTAATACACACAAATCAACTATATAGTATTGTATTAGAAGGTGGAAAGTGTCGAGAAAAGGAAAAGTGGAGCAGGGTGAGAGAAATTGGGAATGTGAGCTGAAGATCATGGTGGTTTGCAATTTTAAAGAAGTATAGATGTCGTTTGGAAGGTGATTTTTTTTTTCCCCCCCTAGCAAAGCATTATGAAAGGAAGATGGGTAAAGCTATGTAGCTTTCAGGGGGAAATGTATTCCAGGCAGAAAAATAACCAGTGCAAAGGCTGCCAAGAGAATGAATTTGCGTGATGTGTGTTCAGAAACGACAAGGAGGCTGATGTGGTAGGTGTGGAGAAAGACAAAGCTCATCGAGTTAGAGATGTGTTCAGAGATGAGCGAGTGGGTGATAATACTGAGCTGTTAGAGCCTGAAGTTTGCGGATCACCCCTCCACCCCCAAATCCATATGTTCATATCAGATCCACAGTGCAATAGTATTACGTGGGGCCTTTGAAAGATGATTAGATGATGAGGGCTCCACCCTCATGAATAGGGTTAGCTAAGACTTTAGAGGTCAGAGGGAGCTTATTTACCCCTTCTGCTTGTGAGCATACTAAGAAGGCACCATCTGGGGCCTGCAGGTGGTATGGTGGTTGAGGCACTGGATTCCCATGTGGCCAACCTCAGTTCTAGACCCAGACCTGGCGGCTTGCTATTGAACTCTTCCCCTCTCTCTCTGTCTCCCTCTGGTCAAAGTTGAAGGATAATGATAATAAATACATTTTTTTTAAAATAAGTAAATCTTAAAAATAAATAAATAAATAAAGGGCACCATCTTTGAAGCAGAGTGAGCTCTCACCAAGGGCTAGCACCTTGATCATGGACTTTCCAACCTTCAAAACTATGAGCAGTAAATTTCTGTCGTTAAAAATTACCTGGTCTGGAACCAGCAGATGGCATAATGGTTACTGGACTCTCACATAATCGACTATAGTTTGAATACTGGACCTGGTGGCTTAAAATTCATGCTGGGCGCATGTGCATATATGCCCAAAATCCCAAGAGGAAAGTGGAGAAGGGATTGTGGTATGACCATCCCCCCCCGGGGGGTGTGATTTCTCACATTCTTCTCTCTGTCTCTCCAGTCAGCTCATGTGCCCTATAGCAAAAATCCCTCTTTAAAAAAAAAAAAAAAAAAAATTACCCAGCCTAATGCATTTTGTTATAGCAGCCCAAACGGACCATGACAAGGGCCTCACAGGCCATTATGTAGATTATTTTTCATTTTTAATTTGAATGGAATAAAAACTCATTATAAGGTTTTGAGCCGAGAAGTAACATTATGATTTAATTTTAAAAGGATTTTCTTGGCTTCTCTTGAAGACAGACTGTAAGGATAGAAGCCAAGAGACAACTGGGTGACTTTTCCAGCACTTCCATTAAGATGGGACGTTGGCAAAGACTAGAATTGTGAAAGAGATGGTGAGAAGTGGTCAAATTCTGACCAAGATAGGAGAGAAAGAAGATCACAGATGACACCAAGGTATTTGTTCAGAACAACTGAAAAGATGAAGTTGGCATTGGCTGAGAAGAGTGAGAAGGCATAGAGAAAGCAAGAGTTCAGTTTTGGGCACAGAAATGTCAGATTATTTCTGCTTTGACCCAATTATTTTCTGCAGATCACGTCTTAAAGCTACTGCCATAATCCATCTTCCTTAGCAAACCTACTCTGCATTCTGGATGCACATGTACTCTTGTCTTTCTTTAGTTAGTTTCCAGTTGAAACTAGCGAGTAGGTAAAAAGCAACACAAAATAGAGCATAATTCTTGACTGGACACAAAGAAAGAAAGCAAAACAGTATCAAACTTCAAAATTCCTTAGTATTTACTGTTTCTGTGGGTACTGGTACAGTATTTTTCATTATTATTTTAATGTTTTCTGCTTTTATAAGTTTACTATTACAATCTTTTCCAATTCTTTCATTTGTAGAATCACAATGTCGAAGCGTATTTGTTCTTTAATTATATGTTTTCTTCTATAAACCTTCAACTTTATAAAGATGAAGGTACTTATGTAATGAGCAATAGTTTTGTATTGCTTCAGCTTGCTGTTGCCCTTCTACTTGCTATCTAGTTACCTAAAAGTAAAACCTCAAGTATTTCTATTAGTGAGGCTTTTGTATTCTAGTAAACCTTGGGAAAAAAACCAATACGGTAATGTAAGGCAAGGTTATAGTCCTTTCTTTCCTAAAGTAAGAAAAAAGCAATTGTTGAAGTAAAGCTTTGAGAGGAGACCTACTCATGCATCATCAGCCAGATCAGTTTTAGGAAAATACATTTGGAAGTTGCAGATCTGGAGATTAACTCCCTTGAAACTAATTATGCCTTCAAACTCTCAAACTCTTGGAAAGTCCTTGGTTCCTTGGGTGTGCATATCCCAATTTGAAGACTGCTACCTTTGAATATAAAGGAACCAAGAATCCAGGTCTGGTGAAAAGACAAAAAAGAAAAGTTCAGTCATTAGAGAAAACCTAGAAATCCCAAGTAAATAAGAATTTTCTCTTGGTTACTGTGTTCGTAATCTTCCTGATTTGCTCCCCAAATCTTCGCTTTCCAAATTGTTTTTCTTAGCAGTCACAGAGTAAGTTTAATACAGCTCAGATGGAAACCAGCAGGTGGCATAATGCTGGACTCCCATGTAGTGGACCACGGTTCAAGTCTCGAACCCAGTGGTTTAAAACTCATGTCAAGCATGTGTATACCAAAGATCCTAAGAGGAAAATGGAAGAGAAGAGATTGCCACTTAGCCATACCCCTCGAGGGTGATTTTTCACATTCTGTCTCCCTGTCTCTCTCTGTCTCTCCAATGATCGCATGCACCCTTTAGCAAAAATCTCTCTTAAAAAGAAGAGCTCAAATGATCGTAGGCTTTTATTTATTTTCATTTATTATAGAGGTAAAAGCATTAAAATGGGCACTGAGGATATATTTGCTAATTTTATAGTTGCTAATTTTAATTCTACCACTTAATAAGCTTTGAAAACGGGAGTCAGTTACTAAACCTGTCTTCTTGTTAAAATAAGAAATTTGTCTAGTTAAGTGTCTTTCATACCTTTTAGACCATGGCTCATAGAAAGAGGATTTACATCACAATCCAAGTACACCTATGCATATGTGTGATGGGAAAAGTAAATTGCCTTTGCTACCAATGATGCACAGTAATGTTTTTCTGTTCTGTTTTATTAAAAAAAATACTTGTCCAAGCCTTTAAATTGATTTCAAAACTCAGTAATGGATGAGCATTTGTTTTTAAAAATACTGTGTTAGATAATATCTAGGGTATATTTTAACTCTTAAGAAATGTGTGTCTTTACATATTTATGCTATGCTGCTCAGAAATATATTATCCTTACTGCTTTCAGAATAAAGTATATCACCTTTTACCATGACATCTATATTCCTCCATTCTTAATTTGGCCCTCATCAACTGGGGCTCCTTTGCTTCAGTTGGCTCTGAACTGTTCACCAATTCTGTTTTATATATACTTTTCTGTACCTTTGCTCATGCACCTGCGTGTTCACTTAGGATTCTGCATCAGTTATCCTGAAATACCTGCTTCCTCTTCTTCATTTTTTGTTCCTTGGAATCCTATTGACACCATTAATGACTTCAGGAGATGTTTTACCCATTGCTGAAATGAAAAATAGTCTCATTTCTTTTAGTGCCTTTAAAAAAACAAACAAACAAACAAACAAAACTTCTGAAGCTCCTAAATTTTGCTTCATGTTATAATGACTTACATTACCTGGAAGTCATCTTTACTCTGCTAGATTGCAATCTCTTGAGTACAAGGAATTTTTTTCTTATTGACTTTTTTTTCTTATTGATCTGGCTTAATGCTTTGAATATATTGAGTACCTAGTGAATATTTTTTTCAAGTAATGCTTTGAAAATTTTTATTAATGTAGATGTATGCATTTTTATTAATGTAGATGCATTTTGTTACTTGCTAACATACCATTAGTATATTAAATTGAGTTTTGTTTTGTTTTTGAGAGGTTTTTGCTATAGGGCATTTGCGCTCAGTGGAAAGACAGAGAGACAGAGAAGCAGAAAGCGAGAAATCACCGCCCACCCCCCTGCCCCCAGGGGATGGCCATGCGGCAATCCCTTTTCCATTCTCCTTTTGGGATCTTGGGCACACATACACATGTGCTGATGTGAGTCCCACCGGGTCTGGGACTCGAACCCCGTTCAACTACATGGGAGTCCAGCAACATAGCCATTATGCCAACTGCTGGTCCCTTAAATTGAGATTTTAAATTGTAATACATGTCCCATGTGTTTACATTTGAGTAGCATTGACAGTCAGTGTAGTAATGGTTTATTGTGCATTTTTAGCATCTCAGAATTTAAATTTAATCTTGCTCAGTCTTCTCTAAGAATTGTTTTAAGTGCTGAATATCTTTAATCATAAAAATTTAATTTTACCTTAAGAGGGGAGGGAGTTTGGAATTGTTATCCTAACTGTCAAACTATTGGTTATTAGAAGCCTAAATTTTTTTAGACTTATAAATGTTACGTTAAGCCCAAAGCAACTATGTTTTATTATACTACATAGTATGTGTAATGCAAAGCTGTTAAAATGGGAATTATTATAAACTAGCCAAAAGGAAATTACGCCTGATCTCATTTTAAAATGATAATTCTTAGTATTAGGTTTAGATCTATTTACCAATATAACCAAGTGTACTTATTTATTTATTTTTATTTATCTTTTGCCAGAGGGTACATGTACTCTTCAGAGAGAGAGGGGGGAGGGAGGTACAGGGAAAAAGCACTCCCCTAATAGTGAGTGGACACACTGCAGTTCTCCTCCATTTCTCCTTCCTGTCAAAATATGGGTCATACAGGTAGGGTGCATGTGTTTTCTACTGCAGTGGCCAGGATGCACAGTTAGTCATTTGGGATTTAGCTCTTTTAACCACTGGGCCGTGTGGCCAGCCATATAACTCAGTGTATTTAAATGTTGCTGAGTTACAGGGAGGGGTTAATTAATATTTTTATGGATCTGATTTAAGCTGTGGTCAGGGAGGCTGATGTGACAAGAATTTATGGGGCAGAATACCAGAGAGGAGAGAACTTTACAGATAAGAGACTTTGGTGCTCTTTAGAAGGGGCACTTTTGAGTCTCTGGCTGGATACTGGATGTGGAGAGGAACTCCACCAGGCTTGGGAAATGACTACTTAATGACCGAACAAGGTAAATTTGAAACTACATTTAACTGAACAAAACTGAAAACATTGCAAAACAGACAGATATACAGCAAAGGCAAACTGGATGGAGACTTAAAACAGTAAATCCTTATGTTAGAAAAGAAAGAGTTCGTTAAAGTACTGATGTAAACTTTTATTCAAAAACAAAACAGGGAAAGAAGAGAAAATTAAACTGAAAATAAGCGGAGGAATGATAAGGAAGTGGATACCAATAGAACAGAAAACAAAGTCAGGAAAAAAATCAACACAACTGATTCTTTGAAAATATCAATAAAATTGATAAACTTTTAGTGGAAACCAATTCAAAAAAAGAGAAAACACAAATCAACAATATCAGACAGAGGATCTTAAAACCATTCAAAGGTCAACATATGAGCACTTTAAACTTTTCACCAATAAATTCACATGTGAAATAGAAAAACTCCTTTAAAGAAACAAACTTCAAAGTTCACTCAAGAAGAAATGAGAAGTGGGAACCAGCAGTTAGCGTAATGGCTATGTCGCTGGACTCCCACGTAGTCGACCGCGGTTCGTGTCCCAGACCCGGTGGCTTAAAACTCACGCCGGGTGCGTGTGCGTGCGTGCCCAAGATCCCGAGAAGAGAATGGAGGAGAAGGGATTGCGGCGTGACCATCCCCCCTGGGGGGTGATTTCTCGCTTTCTGTCTCTATGTCTCTCTCTGTCTGTCTGGTGAGCGCACGCACCCTACAGTGAAAATCTCTCCAAAAAAAAAAAAAAGAAGAAGAAATGAGAAGCTGAACAGTGTCTCTAGTGAAGAGATTTAATTAATAATTTAAACTATTTTCATAAAGGAAATTCAAGATGGCACCATGAATGAATTACACCAGTTGTTTAAGGAAAGGATAATAGCAGATCTTCCTTCACAAACTCTTTCAGAAAACAGAAGACGGGAGAACAGTTCTCAGTTCATTTTATAGAATCGGTATTACCCTAATGGCAAAATGGGACCAAGACATCACAAGAAAACTACAGACTGAAAGTCTTTCATGAATATAAAAATTCTTTTTTTTTTTAATTTATTAATTCACTTTACACCATCACAACACACAAATGAATTTTCCATCCAAAATACACTGTGCATTGTCTCAATCAAGTACATCCACATATATGTTCTCAGCAAATAATTTTCCAATTCTTACGTCCTGCATACCTTGCCCTTTGTCTTGCCATCCCTGATTCCCCATCCCCCACCCTCTGCTATGTCCCAC
>NW_006159859.1:2108036-2108359 GCF_000334495.1 Tupaia belangeri chinensis
TATGTCCCCCCTTCCCCCCCCTTTTCCCCTGGCATCCATGGTTGCCCTCCATACCTTCCTCCCCCTCCCCATTCAATTGTTCTGCCTATGAACTTAATTAGTCTAAATAAATCCATTAGCTAGCACAGCTGACACAAACCTACACATGTATCCTAGTCTGACCCTAGGCATAAACCCCGGTGAGTAGAATGAACATACTATAAAGTAATACCCAGCTGTGCCCATACAGCTCGCTGCATTCATCAATGTGCATTTTTTTTTCCTCCTGCAACTTTTTTTTTTTTTTTAATATTATATTACCTAACACTCATTCCCTGAGCATC
>NW_006159859.1:2120905-2179875 GCF_000334495.1 Tupaia belangeri chinensis
ACGCCGGGGCAGAGCCCTGGGTGGGGGCCCCGCCTCCCGCCGCCTTGCTTGGCGCGGTCCCGGGGTTGGCGGGAGACCCACAGCCGGGCCCCGGTGGGCTGGCGCAGGGCCTACTCCGCCCGCCTCCGCCTCGTGCGCTCGGCGCAGGGTCCCCGGGGGTGGCGGGAGACCTGAATATAAAAATTCTTAACAATCTGTTAGCCAGTTAAGCCCAACAATATATAAAAATGATAATTTGTTACAATGAAGTGGTTGTCACAATATGAATACAAGATTTGGTTAACATTTGAAAATCATTGGAATGTACCACTTTAAGACTTAGGAAGAAAAGCTGTATCTCTCAATATTAAATAAGCATTTGACAGAATTAAATAATTATTTTAGGTAAATTATTATATTAAGGTGACTTTTTCCCTTCGATTGGAAGCAAGACAAATATTTCTGTTCTCACTATTTCTGTTCAGCATTGTATGCGATGTCCTAGCCAGTGTAATAAGGCAAAAAAAAGAAGTAAAAGGCGGGGACCAGCAGTTAGCGTAATGGCTATGTCGCTGGACTCCCATGTAGTCGACCGTGGTTCGAGTCCCGGACTTGGTGGCTTAAACTCACACCGCGCGCTTGTGTGCGCGTGCCCAAGATCCCGAGAGGAGAATGGAGGAGAAGGGATTATGGCGTGGTCATCCCCTCTGGGGGGGGATTTCTCGCTTTCTGTCTCTCTGTCTCTCTCTGTCTTTCTGGCGAGCACACACGCCCAATAAGAAAAAACCTCTCCAAAAAAACCCAGAAGTTAAAAGGCATATAGATTAGGAAGGAAGAAGTAAAAGTATCTAAGGAATTTATATAATAACTTCTGAAACTGATTACAGTAGTCATTGTCAGTGTGTATAGAGCTCCCAGGTTGTTATAAAAACAGAATTACAGTTATTATTTATTTACTTTTTAATTTGCTCGAAGGGTGCATGTGCTCACCAGAGAGAAAAAAGAGAAGGAAAATGAGAAAGCATCCCCCACCAGGGAATAGCCACACCACAATCCCTTCTCCTACATTCCTCCTTCAGGATTTCATGCATACATACACAAGTGCCTGGTATGTTTTTCAAGCTGCCAGGTTTGGAAC
This sequence comes from Tupaia belangeri chinensis, assembly GCF_000334495.1. Classification (NCBI taxonomy): domain Eukaryota; kingdom Metazoa; phylum Chordata; class Mammalia; order Scandentia; family Tupaiidae; genus Tupaia; species Tupaia belangeri. The sequence continues at coordinate 2,122,023 of NW_006159859.1, forward strand.
TCAAACCATGCAGTTAGCCATGTTGGTTCCAGCCACCTTGACCACCATATCACCGGGTGGCTCAACTGAATTTACTGAAGAGTAAATTTGTATGAAAAGTTTCAAGATTATCTTGATCACTTTAGAGGTTATAAATTGTACAGTTAAAATAAAATGAAAATGATTACCATAACATAGTGTTTATAATTCTTGAAATATTTAACCTACGTTAAAGCAGGGCTGTTATTATTAACCCCATTTTACAGGTCAAGAAGCGATGAATCAGAAATGACAAGAATGTGTCTGAGACCAAGCAGGTAGTCAGTAGGCCTGGAAATAGTCTTCTGACTTTAATTCTTTGAAGATTCACATTTTTCTTTGATCTTAGGTGCTCTCCTGTCTCAGGGGTGTTTGATCAATGACGTTGAACTGATCTCTGCCATTTTTATCATGATATTTTTGTGCTGTGAAAATGGAACTAAATTACTTTCACCCAGAGTTTACAGCCAAAGTCCTTACAAAGAGCTTAAAGCACCTCGCACGATCTCTTTCCCATCTTCCCTTCTCTTCTACTTCTCTATGTTCACATTTCTCCTGCCCCGCTAGGCTCCTTACTTTTCTTATCCTATGCCAGATGTGCTCCATCTCCTGAATCTGCTGTTCATCTGATTGGAAGTCCTTACCTCATGTAGTTTCTTCAAATCTTTGTGCAAATGTAATCGCTTCTATAAGACCTTCCATGACTCTCCTACTTAAAAGTGCAAACTGTCTCAAATTATACACACTTACCATCCCCTGTTCTTGCACTATTTTTCTGTTAGCATTTAGGACATAACTCTTCTAGTACCTTCAAAGTTATTTGAAAATGGCATGAGTAAAATTCCTACAGAAACCTGGCAGCAACCTCAGAAAAGCTTATCAACCTGGGAGTATGCTATCCCTAGCTCCTACCAAAGGCTTGTTAAATGAACCGGGACAAAGCAGCTGCTTTCTTTTTCTTTCTTTCTTTTTTTGGGGGGGAGAGGTTTTTGCTATAGGGCGCGTGTGCTTTCCAGAAAAAGAGAGACAGCTCCCAGGGGGGATGGCCACACCACAATCCCTTCTCCTCCATTCTCTCGGGATCTTGGGCACGCACGCACACGTGTCCAGAGTGAGTTTAAGCCACCGGGTCCAGGATTTGAACCGCAGTGGACTACATGGGAGTCTAGCGACATAGCCATTACGCTAACTGCTGGTTTCAGCAGCTACTTTCTTAACAGCGCTGTACAGTACATTCTACAATTTAGCATTCATCATGTGTTCTCTGATGCTTCTTGCAATGTTAGTTCTAGGGCCTGGTACACTAAGTATATGGCTCAATGAATGTTTATTGGGGCCAGCAGATGGTGTGGCGGTTAAAGGCACTGGACTCCCACATGGGCAACTGCGGTTTGAATCCTGGACCTGGTGGCTTGCTTTCTCACTTTCCCTTTCTCTTACTCAGTCTTTCTCTGATCCAACTGGAAAATGGTAATAATAAATAAAGTTAAATAAAAAAAATAATTCTTAAGAAGAAAGAAAGAACGCAGGAAGGAAATTCAGTTGATTAAACAAAATATTGTGGCTAATACTTGATTTTAATCAAGCAGTCGAACACTTAAAGTTCTTTTAACAAATAGCATGCATTTGTAAGGTAGAAATGTATTTTAATTCACTAGATATGTTTATCAATTAAAGTTTCTTTCAAATTGTTATGCATGGCAATTACATAAAATCTACTGACTTTTTTGAAAAAAAATGATTCTGTGTGTAAAATAGATATAAAAATATATACTTTGTGTATATATATTTTTTAAAGAATTATTTTAGCTTTATTTACTTCTTTATTTTAATTTGACCAGAGAGGTACAAAGCGAGAGAGAGACAGACAGACAGACAGGCAGGCAGAAAGCAAGAAAGCAAGCAGCCAGGTCCAGGGCTTGAACTACAGTCAGCCATGTGGAAGTCCAGCACTCTTAACCATCATGCCCCTGCTGTCCCTGTGTGTGTGTGCACGTGCATGTGTGTGCATGTGTGTGTGTAAGTGCATTCCTTTAATAAAGCAATTTAATGTTGACAGATATACCATCTGAGATCTAGTTTAAGTTTTTTTATTTATTTCTTTTATGAGTGGGAGAGCCAGAGAGAGAGAGTCCCCCCACAGGGTTCTGACCCCACAGTCCACCCCCAGCTTCAGCCAGTCTTGCGTCATGGGCACGTTTGCCTGGGGCGTTTAGGAACATCTGGACACAAGCCCAGAACCACGTGGGTCAGTCTTGCAGTGTTGTGCTTAACTGCTGTGCCGCCATCCAGCTCCCCCAGCTCTAATTTGAATTCCAATTTTTTGTAGAAATATTTTTTTCTATGAAACCACTCTTAGAAAATTACAAGCTTAATGTTGGTAGGGATTATCTCACACTGACTTTTTCAAAATTTAAGTGATGAAATATGTTTTTATTTTCTCATTTTAGAATGTTGTTAATTAGCTTTTTATGATGAGTTTTAATCCTGTATTTAATATTTGTGTTCACAGAGTGAACCAGGAATTTTCTTGATGAGCCTTTCTGCTTAACCATTTCTTTCTTTCTTTTTTTTTCCTTGTAGATTTGCTTTGGGGTCACATTGCTATGATGGAATCATCTTTGATAACTTCACCTGCGAGAATGAGAGACTTCTTTCTTATTAAAACACATAAGGAAAACCAGTGACCAGAAGAATCATGCAAATGCCATTGTATCATCAAGATGTATTTTTTAACCCATCAAGACAGATGATTTGTGCATTAAGGAAAATGATTTGTTCGTCATTATTTTTCACAGTTTTAAAAAAGTCTTTTTCATTTTAATCTATGTGTCTATCCTATAAAATTGAACTTATTTAAGAATCTTTAACACTTTGTTTGAAATAGTATTTTTTTAGCTCTCAGAAGGTCCGTGTTTACAAACCCTATTTTTACTTGCTTTAATAAAGTAGTTTAATAAAGTAATTTCTTAAAACAAGTAAAAGTTTAAAAATTTATAGCGTCCAGAAAGATATGGACCTGGAAAGTTCTGTTATTGTAACAAACTGCAGTGAATTTAAATGGATAATTGAAGACATCCATTTCCTCGTCAGAAATATCACATAAGTGTACAATTTTTAGATTTAATGCAAACAAAGTTGTTTGAAAATGGCATGGGTAAAATTCCTACGGAAACCTGGCGGCAACCTCGGAAAAGCTTATCAGCCTGGGAGTATGCTATCCCTAGCTCCTACCAAAGGCTTGTTAAATGAACCAGGACAAAACAGCTGCTTTCTTAACAGCGCTATACAGGTGAGACCATAATTAGTTGTTAAATTTTTTAAAATACTTTTAAGGAAATATCTTGTTAGTGCATCATTAACACTAAATTAAGAATGAAGTTACTATCAGCTGGAATGACTTTTTTTTCTTTTTTTGAGAGTTTTTTTTGTTTGTTTGTTTTTTTGCTATAGGGCATGTGTGCTCGGCATGTGTGCTCGCCAGAGAGACAGAGAGAGACAGAGAGAAAGCGAGAAATCACCCCCTTTGGGGATGGCCATGCTGCAATCTCTTCTCCTCCATTCTTCTCTTGGGATCTTGGGCATGCACGCACACACGCACACGCATCCAGCGTGAGTTTAAGCCACCCAGTCCAGGACTCGAACCGCAGACAACTACATGGGAGTTCAGCGACATAACCATTATGCCACCTGTTGATCCCTCCAGCTGGAATGACTTTTAACATCCCTTTTAATGTGAACAAAAATATTTTGGTTGAGTGTTTGATTTTTCTAATAAACAGATATGGTTTTCTCGATATAATGATGTATTACTATGATTTATATAAAACCCTTTGATATAAAATGTTTAGTAAATTAGAATGTTTCTGTAATACTTAAAATTTTTATTTAATCAGCTAACATTTCCTCTCCTTTTTGAAAAATGAAAAAAAGTCCAGCATCTGTTCCAATAGACAGGATAAAAAGAAACAAGCTGCTTTGGTTAAAATGTGAATGCAGTTTTTGATCTCATACTCAAAACTCCCTTTACTTCCCACTGTGACCCTTAATTCACCTCTCAAGAATCCTAATTTTGGCACCTCTGTTTTGACTAAATTGAGAGTTAATCCATTTTGCTTTAATCCTTTTCAAAATTCTTTAATTAACAAATGTGTATTAACCCACTTTTCTGTCTTAGGTAAATACCCTTTCTTTTTATTTTTTCAATTGTCAGAGGGCTTGTTTGCTCACCAGAAAGATGCAAAAAGAGAGAGAGGGAAAAAGCATCCCACAATGGGAGATGATCACTCCATGAGCCCCTCTGTTTTTCCAGGATTTGGGGCATACATGCCATGTACCTGGCATGTTTGTCAAGCCATCAGAACCAGGATTTGAACTGCAGTCAGCCATATGGGATCTCACTCTCTTGACCAGTAGGATATGAGAACTTTATTTTGAACTGGGGATAATGTATTTGGAAATGGTTTGATAATTTACTTTTAAGCTTTGTTAGGCAAGACATAGCTGCTATGTTTTTCAGCCAACTCTTTCAGCGTGAAGTGTTCCACTTGGGCTGTTAGGAAAAAGGAACTATCTAAAACGTGAGCTTTGAGCACTATTCCTTCTAATCATTTTGGGTATTTCTTCCCCTGGCCTTAGGTAGTTTTCTCATAATACTCACCTGAACATTTGTGGGGGGCCCTGTACAGATACTTGGGATTAAGTCTCTGTGCAGCTCTTTCCTCCAGAGCAGCACTGGCGCCCCTACCAGGTTTGTCTCCCCAGTTCATGCTGGCATCTGTGGTTAAGATGTCTGCCATATAAACTTACTAGCAAAGCCAGCCCCTACTGACAAAACAACTATTCAGATAGACTTTCTGTCAGAAAAAAACTTGAGTTCTTTCTTAAAATTCAACATTAATATGAAATTTGATGAATTTTTTTTTTGAGAGGCTTTTACCTCAGAAGGACAAAGAGAGACAGAAAGACAGAAAGCAAGAAATCACCTTCCAAGGGGGATGGTCATGCCCAGCATGATTTTAAGCCACTGGAACCGGGACTCGAACCACAGTCGGCTACATGGGAGTCCAGTGACATAGGCCATCTGCTGGTCTCGTTTGATGAATACTTTTAAAAGCTGATGAGAAATAGTTGTGGAATACATCTTGTTGGAAATTACTAAAAGTAGGTATTAATAAAATGGACAAAAAATAATTCATGTCATTTGTCATTACACAATTTTTATCTTACTGTATCATTTTGAAGAGAGTATGATGAAAGGCTTATATTTCTTTATTAAATGTGTATGCATAGATGAATCAATCCTTTGGGAATAAATAGTATAAATGTTTAATGCTACATTAATTTCATTAGGCATCACTAACACTGCTGGATAGAAATAGTACAAAAGAAAAAGTGTATATTGCAGAAAACTAAACCAACTAGCTTACGCTTTAATTTTTAAAAATTATTTTAGTTAACTTTATTTATCCATTTATTTATTTATTTCAATTTGACCAGAGAGGGACAGAGTGAGAGAGAGAAGGAGAAAAAAAGAAAGCAAGGCACTGGGTCCAGGACCCAAATCACATTTGACCATGTGGGAGTCCAGCACCCTTAACCACCACACCACCTGCCAGTGCCTACACTTAGTTTTAAAAAGTAGGTTGTAAAATGTAATTAACATTTAAAAATTAAATAAAAATAAGGATTGATAGTTATTCTGTGATAGAGATTGGTTAAAATAGGCATTATACTATTGTGTTGAATGATGCATAGAGCACTTTAAAGAAATCATATATTGACAACCCTTGGAATGGGAGAAAATATTTGCAAATTAATCCTTAGACAGGGGATTGATAATCAGAGTATATAGGGAACTCAGGCAGCTCACCCACAAAAAAAATTAATAATCCAATTAAGAAATGGGCAAATGAGGATGTGGTGAAAAGGGAACCTGCTTACCCTGTAGATGGCAATGCAAATTAGTACAACTAATGGAAAATAATATGGAGGTTCCTGAAAAAAACTAACAGTAGAGGAGACCAGCCAGGTGGCGTGGAGGTTAAGGTGGCTGCCAACGATGAACCCACGTTGGCCAACTGTGTGGTTTGAGTCTCATGGTACACCATGTGGCAGAGCAGTGCCTTAACCACCACACCACTTTTAGGCCCTGGGAAGTACTACCTTTGCCCCCATTTTACTTATGAGAAAACTGAATCTCAGAAAATATTTTGCCCAGGTAGGTCCACAAGCTGGTGATCAGTAAAGCCAGAATTAGGCCCGGGCCGACTGCCTTCAAATGTTGTGTCATAAACCACAGTGCAGCCTGCATCCAGAGCTTAGCTGTAACTGATCTTCATCTTTGTTGGTAAAATAAGTTTCTGTGTAGTATTTTTTTATGATATGGTAAGATATGATAAGCAAGAAAGTTAAACATTATCAAATGCCTTGCAGAACACTAATTTGTTTGTGGTAAAGGGATCTCATTAGTTATGCTTAAGACAAAGCAACGGGAAGTTCTGGAATAGCCTTTAGTTTTTGAGTAGTTGAAAACATAGGAAACTTATCAGTTTCTTCATACTAACCTTTGTTTTCAGTCGTGAGAAACAAGAAATCATGAATGGACTTTCTCAGTAATACTCTTTGAGAAGATGACTAAAATCTTCTGTCTGTATGGAAACTTGGAAGATCCTGTTTGTTTTAATAGTAATAACAGCCACGATTAGCAGCTGGTAGTCACTGCATGCCGTTTATATGCCAGGCCCTGTTCTTCCTAAGAGCTCTATGAGGTGGACACTCTTATTATCCTCATGGTACAGAATTCAGGTTTTTCAGAATGATTTTAAGTACTGAACTGATTTATTTTGACAATTGTAGTCTTGTTTTGTTTGCTTCGTCTTTCTCTTTTGGTAGCAGATGGTAAATGGATAATTGCAGCAAACATATTGAGGTTAGTCTTTAAGTGCTGCTGCTTAGCATGCCATTCCTCCGTCACAACACAGATACCCCTCTCGTCATTGGGTGTAGGAGGACCACACATACCCATGCTCACCTTTGCTTCTTGCTCCAACTTGCTGACCCCTGTTTTGTACACCTTGGCTTTAAAGTGTAATTATATTTCCTCCCTAGATTGCAGTTTGTTCCAAGTATTATAATCACTTCCTTTTCTATGTCTCTGCCAAGTGCTCCATTTAGTATCCCATGTCTTCTATTCAAATCAAATCTGTAACCAAGGAGTTTGTTTTTCCTTGCTCTATGACTTTCTTCCTTTTTGTGAATAAAAAAAAACCTATATTTTTATAAAAAGTATTATTTTATTTATCATTATTATTACTTTCTAATTTTGCTGTGGGGTATGCATACTCACCAAAGAGAGAGAGAAAGAAAGTGAGAAAGTGAGCAACCAGGTCCAGGATTTGAACCACGGTTGGCCATGTGGGAGTCCAGTGCCTTAACCACCATGCCACCTGTTGGCCTCAATAATAGTATCTTTTAAATCCATTTTATCCACAGCCTCTATGTAGTAGTTTTATACTTGTTGTAATTTTTAGTGGCTGTGCATGTCTGATTATATACAGGAGGCTTAAGAAGTTACTAACCTTTTATAATTTAAAAAATATCTAAATCTATCTTTTATTATAGAACAACCTCACTGTGTTTCTTTTTCTTTCACCTCTCTCTGTTTTTTAGGTTTTATGGCAACTGGATATATTTCGACGAAGCTTACGAGTACTGACAGGACATGTTTGTCAGGGAGATGCCTGCATATTTTGTGCATTAAAGGTAATCTTTAAATCATTCTGAAAAAGTACTGCCAATTTTTTTTCTCTAAATCTTTCATTTTGACATATTTAGTGAATTTGTAATTAAAGTTTATTGTCAAGTGATTTATAGTTTTGAAGATGAATTCTTGAAGTATGACTTATTCAGGTTTATGTCTTCATTTTCCACTTTTATATAAGGAAGGCCATATAGTATAAACATGTTAGAACAAAACAGTTTCCATTATTTTGAAATAATTCTTTTGTCATTTTTACAAATGTGTTTGAGTGACTGCTGAGTTCTGGTTACTGCCATAGTTATGAGTTTGGGGCACTGAACACCGATACAATCTCTGTTCTCATGGAGCACATTATATTCTAAGAGGGGAGGAGACACTAAGTTAGCAAAATATTAAGTATGTTAGAAGGTAATAATTGCTATGAAGGAAAACGAAATCAGGGAAAAGAACACAAAGTGTTGAGTGGCCAAGAGAACCTCACTGAGAAAGTGACATTTGTATCCAGACTTGTGTTTACATACTCCTTATTCTTTTTTTCTTTTCTTTTCTTTTTTTTTTTTTTGAGAGGTTCTTGCTATAGGGCACGTGCGCTCGCCAGAAAGACAGAGATAGAGAGGCAGAAAGCGAGAAATCACCCCCCAGGTGGGATGGCCATGCCACAATCCCTTCTCCTCCATTCTCCTCTTGGGATCTTGGGCATGCACGCACACGCGCCCGGCGTGAGTTTTAAGCCACCGGGTCCAGGACGCAAACCACGGTCGACTACATAGGAGTCCAGCGACATAGCCATTATGCTAACTGCTGGTCCCAACATACTTTAATTTCTTTATGATCCTGAAAAGACTGTTTCAATAAATTACCAAAGGAGGGAATTTTATATTCTCAGTTTTAGAACATGGCAAAATACAATTATTGTTGGATTATTGTATGGGATGAAGAGTAAATCTAGATCCAATTTCAATATCATATTTTATTTATGCCACAGTAGATTTTTGCTATAGAGTGTGTGTACCTGCCAGAGAGACAGAAAGGAGAAATCACCCCCTGTTGGGGGGGTGGGGGACGTGGCCATGCCACAATCCCTTCTCCTCCATTCCCCTCTCAGGATTTTAGATACACGTGCACATGCACCCGGTGTGAGTTTTAAGCCACTGGGTCCAGGACTCGAACCATGATCAACTACATGAGAGTCCTCGATGTAACCATTGTGCCATCTGCTGGTCCCCCATGGTAAATTTTGAATATTTTGTTCAATTGTAAGAACTAGTCTTTTTCAGTTTCCTAGGCCAGCTCTCCAACCCCTGCACAATTACCTACCTCTTTCCCCTGTTCCCTACAGCCTTAAAAAAACTCCACACATACGTGATTATACTTCAGCCAAACTGGTCCCCATTTCTCTGAACTGGTGCCCATCCCTGAGCCTTTTCATTGTTACTTCTTTTGTCTGAAATGCTTTCCTTTCAGATGTCCTTGTGGGTAACACCCTTCTTCCCTTTAAGCCTCTCCTTAAGTGTTATTTTTCCCTTCAGTGAGGCCTTCCCTGAGTACTCTAGGTAAAAGGTAAGCTGCTTCCCTCTGTCCTGCCCTGGGATTCCTGTCCCCATTATACTGGTTGGCTTTTCTCTCTTGTATTGTATTCTTTATTATTCTCTATTCTTATTTATGCACCTTCTTGTCACAACAACTAGAATATAAGTAAGCTCCATAGATGCAGAGTTTTATACATACTATATAAGCAAAAATATAGGTAAAATAAATGACATATTAATATTTTAAGCATTACTTGGAAAAGCTAATTACCTAACAGATGAAATTCGAGAAGTATTTTTTTATTTTTTAGTATTTTAATTTTAGCTATTTAATGGCTAAAATAATTACAGTTCTTGGTGTCTAATATCATTTGACATCTTTATTTTTTAATACCTTATTTTTATTTTTAAATCAAAGATATTTGTTTTGTTTTGTTTTGTTCCTTTACAGGGTGGAACAGATTTGGAAATGTTTTCCTAGCCTACCATTTGTGGACCTTAAAAAATTGTTTTTGAGATGACGTGACACCCTGAGCTAGTGTAGAACTGAATATCACCAATTCTTATTTGGCAGATTGTCACTAAAAATCTTTTTTTTCCACTTAAGTTTACTATCATAATATGGGAACATATTTAAACATTTTTCTTGTTTAAATTCAATAAAGAAAATAGAAGATTAGATGAACACCTATAGTATTGTGTTTTTAAATGATGTTTCCATGGTTTCTTTGGCTTAGGTTAGAAACAGTTCTGTAAGTGAGGAAAATTGATAATCAAGGGAGGAGAACTCTTCTTTAAAAATTAAAAGTGATTGTTACCTTTATCTCTGATTTTTACAAGATGTACAATTTTTTTTTTGCCTTTTTTTTTTTTTTAAATTTTTGCCATAGGGTTCATGCGCTTGCTAGAGAGAGAGCGAGTGAGAGAAGGAATGTGAGGTATTACTCCCTAGGGGGAATGGCTGTGCCACTGTCCCGTCGTCTCCACTCTCCTCTTGGGCTTGTGGGTATCCACACATATTTGCCAAGTATAACTTTTCAAGCGCCAGGTGTGATTTTGAAGCCACTAAGTCTGGGACTCGAACTACGGTCATCCATGTGGGAATCCAGCGCCTTTCACCACCATGCCCTACTGATCCCTATGTTTGCATTTTTAAAAACAAGTTTAGCATATTAGTGGTGGGAAATTGTTATTTTATTGAAATTGCCTAATTTTTGATGGTTTTAAAATGAACTTGTCATTTTTAGAGGTTTACTTAAGACCCTAGCAAAAGGAACAAAAAATTTAAAAGTTCCTTTAGGTTACTTTAACTTGAAGAAAAAAAAAGTGAGTTTCCACTCATTTTTCTGCAATTAGGTTTCTTTTATTTGTTAATTGCCGGAGAGCCCATATACTCGTCAGACAAATGGTAGAGAAAGAAAGCACTCCGGAGTGGGGTACAGTCATCTATACCCTTTCCTCCATTTCTTCTCATCAGGAGTTTGGGTACACACCCACGTGATGGCATGTCATTCACATTGTCAGGGCTGGGATTCGTACTGCGGTTGGCCAGGTGGCCTCCAGCTCATCACACACAGCGCTTAGTCACTGTACTACAGGATCAGCCCTGTGGTTTTGCTTATTTCTGGTTAGCAGAATTTTAATTTCTATGGTATATTTTTAGTTTTTGCTGATACACATAATTAATTTTCATTTCGTTTGGAATTTTAGAGTAAATGACCCTGAGTTTGTGAGTATATTGCTGTGAGGTTCTCTACGTTGGAACAAAACTATAAATGTTTTTAAAGTTGTTGGCGTTAAACTTACCAGTGTACTTGTTGACTCCCAGACGATGTTTGCACAGTTTCAACACAGTCGAGAGAAAGCACTTCCCTCAGATAACATAAGGCACGCGCTGGCAGAAAGCTTCAAAGACGAGCAGCGCTTTCAACTTGGCCTCATGGACGATGCTGCAGAGTGCTTTGTAAGTGTTTCCTGAGAAGTCAGAATAGTGTGTTTCATTCCCTAGATGGTGCACATTTTGAGACAAATATACTAAAAATTTCTAACAATGGAAAAATCAGAACAGGTCAGTGGATCCACATCACACCCATCTCTCAAGGCTCAATTTAAATTCGTCTGAGTTTTGTGTTCTATTTGGGGCTTTGATTATTTTGGCCGCTCTCATTTTTACTGATTGTTAGGCCACTAAAATAGTTTTATGTTGGTTATTGGAAGCTGGGCATGATGGTGCACACCTGTAGTTCCAGCTGCTGGGGAGGCTGGGATAGGAGGATTACAAGTTTGAGGCCAGTTGGGGCAATAGAGTGAGACCCAGTTTTTTGTTTGTTTGTTTGCTCTTTACGGAAAAAAAGTATTTCTGGAGTACAAAGCTTTGCTAAATGTAGCACATTACTTAAGCTGGTGTGCTTCTTCCACAGGGTTTACAAGTGCAACATATTTTTAGCAAAAGTATTTCTCATTATATGCAATGATTCCCATTGGGACGAAAGGGAGTCTTGGGTGGGCAATTATTAGGCAATGGTTCTGGTAGGTACCGCACTTTGGGTGGAGCGTCACTGAGGTTGATGTTCTGAGGCTCTGCGTTACCACCATATTAGTAAGTAGGAATCCCTTTGATTGGGAATGCAGGAATACCGGATATACCTTCTAAAATATGTGTGTGGATTATTAAAGATGCCAGTAACAGAATGGTCACCTGCATTTGAGATGTAACCATTTCTTTTCTCTTGGTTCCGTTTCTATCCATCTTTTTATTGAAACTGTCTAATAAAATATTTTCTGCTCCAAACCCTCCCCCCTACTTTTTTTTTTTTTTTAAACTTTTTGCTATAAGGTATATGATGTGCTAGCCAGAGGGGGGGAAAGTGAGAAATCACCCCTAAGGGCAGCCCATTCTCCTCTTGGGATTTTGGGCACATATGAATGTACGCACACACATGTGACTGATGTAATTTTCAACCTGCTGTGTCTGGGACTCAAACCACTGAGTCAGGGTATGTGGTATCCAGCCACGCTTGCCTTCACACCACCTGCTGGTTTTCGTCGCAAACCCTTGTAAAGGTTTTCTTTTCATGTTATCTTCCTACTACTGCTTTTTCCTAGTTCAGGTTATAGTTTACTCTCAGCATTATTTGCTCATGAGCAAAATACTTGTTCCATACCTTGAATTTATGAAGAATTTACTACCTGAAAAATTCATTTGCCAGTTTTTTGTCATTAATTTAGAAAAAAAGCATCTTTACTGTTTTTTTTAGAAAGATGGAAAATTGCCTACCACACTTCTCTGTTGATTAAAATGACTCAGTGATACTGCTTTGTGTAATAATGAAATATACGTCCACTTTTCTACATTTCCATAGGGACTACTGCTAAACACATATTTGGCATAAATGCTGAGCTTTATAGTTTTATTTTCACTTAAATGAACTGTAATGGTATATGATATAATAATTCACAAAATGTCTAGAAATCCAGGCTTAAATAATTGAATGGCTTTAAATGTCCTGGGGCAAAGGAAGGGAAGTTAGCTAATTAAAAGAATTCATTGGTTAGAAAAACAAACAAACAAAAAAAAAACAGACAAAAAAGGAAAGGAAAAAAGAAATAAGAATTCATTGGTTAAGTTTTGGTAACTAAAGAAAGATTATTCTCTTAAAGAAATAAATACCCTTTATTGATCTGTATTCTCAATCTGAACTTTCATTTGAAATTTAAGGGCACATTGGATTAGTACAACTGTTAAACCAATTTTATTGATATTTTGATGTAAGTTAGATAGACTATCTAGATAATCCAAGTAGGAGTTTTTATTTTATTTATTTTATTAATGATATTTTTGCTGTATGTCACATGTGCTCGCTGGAGAGAAAGAGAGAGACTGAAAGCGAGAAATCACCCCCCAGAGGGGATGACCATGCCGCAGTCCCTTTTCCATTCTCCTCTTAGGATTGTGGATACTCACACACACCTGTCTGGTGTGTTTCAAGCTGCTGGGTCTGGGACTTGAACTGCAGATGACTACATGGGAGTCCAGCAGTATAACCATTATGCCATCTGCTGGTCACCCTAGTAGGAGTTTTTGTTTGTTTGTTTGTTTTTGAGAGATTTTTGCTATAGGGTGCGTGCACTCGCCAGACAGACAGACAGAAAGCGAGAAATCACCCCCCAGAGAGGATGGTCACGCCGCAATCCCTTCTTCTCCATTCTCCTCTTGGGATCTTGGGCATGCACGCACACGTGCCCGGCGTGAGTTTTAAGCCACCGGTCCGGGACGCGAACCGCGGTCGACTACGTGGGAGTCCAGCGACATAGCCATTACACTAACTGCTGGTTCCCACCCTAGTAGGAGTTTTTAAAAGTTACCTGATTTTTCTCAATATGAGAATGCTGGGAACATGGAAACTTTTTTTTTTTCATTAAAGTCTAGGTATCAGTCACAACAGACTGATTTTTTTAAAAGAATTGAACAATTCTTTTATTAAAAATTGTTTCTGTCATGAAACAAAACAAAAAAGTAAGCTAGTGCAACAAAAGGTGAATAGTTAAACAACATTTGAACTGTTCGGGAAGAAAGCTGAAAACTTGACTGTATGTATGATACTCCTAAATTTAAATTTTCACTTAGAAAAGTTATATTCTGGGGCAAAGCATGAGTACAGAATTAGCATAGCTGGGTCTATGTGGGAGAATCCCTAGGTTCGCATCCCAGGGCCTCCCTCCCTGAGCACGACAGGCAGGCCTACGCATGTCCATGATCCAGGTCTGCTGGGACTAAGGGTGGATTGCAGCCTGGAGACCCTGTTGAGATGCCTCTCTTGTCTCTCATGGGAGAGATAAGTGAACGAACTTTAAAAAAAAAAAAATACTTTAAAGTATTCCCTGTATGATCAGCAACTCACTTGCCTTTTTTATTTTTAACTTAGGAAAATATATTAGAGAGGATTCACTTTCACATCGTGCCAAGCAGAGATGCAGACATGTGTACCTCTAAGTCTTGTATCACTCACCAGAAGTTTGCTATGACCCTGTACGAACAGGTGAGATGGTTTAATTCTTTATGAGACAGTACACCTGAATTTTATGATTGAAAGATTAAACATGTGTTTTTGCCTGTAGTGTGTGTGTCGTAGCTGTGGAGCGTCATCAGATCCTCTACCTTTTACAGAATTTGTGCGGTACATTTCTACAACAGCCCTATGGTAAGACCCTATTCAAGCAAATTTACCAGCGATGTTAATAGCACATGAAAGCACAGCGAGCATTTATTCTGTAAAGCTCTAAGCTGTGTGAATGCCCCCCTCTCTGTCTGAGGCTAAAAATATACAACTATTAGAGGTACTCAGCAATGACTATCTCAGCTCGATGTTTGTAATTTAACCTAATGTATGTATCACCTAACAAAAAGTACAGAATAATATAAATTAAAATGAGAAACTCATTGAAACAGAACTACACATGGTTTCTTTGCTTTTGGTGGGAGGTTCCCTTCATTGTGGCCATATTTCCTGCCAGCTCATCTGTGTTCCTTTGGGGGGATAAAAGATAGAGTAAGCAGGAAAGAAAGAAAGATGTGAAGAGAATCTTCAGGTAGGTTGTCACATCTGAGGTCTCGGGATTCACCTTATGTAACAATGTGCCATACTCGTTTGGCCGCCTGTCCTCCCTCCGTTCCCCCATTCCTTCCTGTTTATGAAACATTAGTGAGAGATCCAAAAATGATCCCTAGACTTTGCCTAATAAAGATCGTTTGAATGCTTTCCTACAGTTTTCGAGAATATAAATATTTGATATGGGATTACCATTGAATGAGATCATAAATGTGTGCAGAAATTTTAATACTGGAAACAACCTCCATCAACAATTCTCAATCAGGATATAACAGTGCAACTTTAGTTGATGAAAACTACCATTACTTTGTCATTGCAAACTGAAATCATGTGTTTATCCATTTCATATGGTTCAACTTCCTGACTTTCTTAGAGAATAATTCAGTATTTCATAAAGACTTTTGAATAGTATTTGGTTATCTTGTTGTTTAGAATCTTTCCTATGTATACAGAGTTGGGAAACAGTCCCTAAACTTCAGTCAGTTGTAGGCTCATTTTTAAAAAATTTGTATGAAAACTAGGGTGATGTGTGAACACAGATAGATGTAAATTAAAAACTAGAATTTTAGCTCTACTTCAAAATGCTTATATAAAATGACAGCATTCTGGGTAACAGCTTGGATAATTAGAACTAGATCCCCTTCCATCTCTGCCTGTTTCACACTGGAAGTTGCAGGACCCCAGACTTTGAATTCTAATTATAATATCACCTTTTATATTGGCAATAAGTATTGCATATCCATTGCTGAATACCCACTATATTTCAGGTTTTATGTAAATTGTTGCTTTTAATCCTAACAAAAGCACTATTTTAATGATGAAGAACTAGGTTTGATGAGGTTAATTTGGTTAAGTAGATGGATGATGATTGAAACTCAGATATGTCTGACTTAAGAATTTGTCTGATTAGCCACTACTCTGATGCTGTGAATTTGTAAAACCAGTTTGTACTATTTGAATTTGAATGAGCTCATCAGATTTAGTTTGTTCTATTTAGTAATCGCTTTGTAAAGTGTTTTGAGAGGGTACCTTAGTTGTGATCAAATACTTGTGTATTGTTTAAACTATTGAAGTGTAAAATACATCTAGCTGTAGGATACTTATATCACTATTAAGTAGAATCAGAGCACCTAGAATGTACAGTATTCCTAGTTAGGGTGGTTCAGCTTACATGACCTTCCTGTTTGGGAATGTTTAAATAGTTGTTTAAAAGTACTTAATATCCTGATATGCAAAAATGGGACTCTTAGGGAAACTGAATAAAAATTGGTGCTGTTACTATATAGTACATTAGAAGGTTTTAATAAAATTCTTAGTATTCATAAACAGGAGTAATATTCACAAGTCTGGCTCAACAAACTTTGGTTGTGACTTTTGCATTTAATCAGCAAAAGGCCTTCTCCTCGCTGAAATTGACAACTTTGTCTCTGGGAACTTTGGTCCAGAGAGGGAGAGATCCTATAATTTCGTTGTTCTTAGTAGGGAAGAGCATACACTCATGTCCCTATTTGTTATGTAATAGCATAAAAGAAACATTTGCCTCAGAACCACCTCCAGACAAAACTGTTTTACCCTTATTCTGTACTTGGCCTAATCTTTTTCATCATATTCTAGCCAAACTTAGTTTTTTACTTTATGGGAATTTACTTTACAGTTAATTTTACAACTCCAGTCATGTTTTAGACAGAAAAAGTGATGCACACCTATTCTGACAACTTAATAGTCTTCATGTGTAATTAATTAGATCCATTTTAAGTTCATAGGCCAAATCTGGGACTGCTGCTTCTTCTTTTTCTTTCTTTTTTTTTTTTTTTGTAGCAATGAGGTTGAAAGAATGATGGAAAGGCATGAACGTTGTAAGCCTGAATTGTTTGCAGAACTGCTACAAGCAGCAAATACAACAGATGACTACAGAAAGTGTCCTGTAAGTATAGCTTGGAGAATACTGGTATGTTTTTATGTTTTAAGTTTGAAAATTGACAGAGACAGTATAAATATTAACTCCATATGTAGAATTAACTTGAAAAAATTATTTTTTCAGTGTTTCAGATAACTTTCTATAATGCAAGATATTTATCTTAGCACTAGTTTGTTTTTTTTTGAGAGGTTTTCACTATAGGACGCGTGCGCTCGCCAGACAGACAGAGAGACAGAGAGAGACATAGAGACAGAAAGCGAGAAATCACCCCCCAGGGGGGTTGGTCATGCTGCAATCCCTTCTCCTCCATTCTT
Organism: Tupaia belangeri chinensis; assembly: GCF_000334495.1. Taxonomy (NCBI): domain Eukaryota; kingdom Metazoa; phylum Chordata; class Mammalia; order Scandentia; family Tupaiidae; genus Tupaia; species Tupaia belangeri. The sequence continues at coordinate 2,139,173 of NW_006159859.1, forward strand.
CTCTCGGGATCTTGGGCATGCACGCACATGTGCCCGGCGTGAGTTTTAAGCCACCGGGTCTGGGACGCGAACCGTGGTTGACTACATGGGAGTCCAGCGACATAGCCATTACACTAACTGCTGGTTCCCAGCACTAGTTTTTAAAAACACTTTATCAAAGATTTAAAGTAGCTTTTTTTTTTTTTTTGCCTTAGGGCATGTGTGCTCACTAGAGAGACAGAAGGAAAATGAGAAATCGCCCCCACCCCAGGGGGATGGTCACAGCCACAATCCCTCCTTCTCTTTTCTCTTCTTGGAATTTTGGGCACGCACACACATGGCATGATTTTTCAAGCCACCTGGTCTGGACTCGAACGGCAGTTGGCCATGTGGAAGTTCAACATCCTAATCACTATGCCACCTGCTGGTGCATATTTTTAAATTTCCAGAAGGCATGTGAACTCACCAGAGAGAGAGAGCACCCCCTAATGAGGCATGTTCACACCACAGTTTTTTCCCTCTGTTTCTCTATACCATCAAGATTTGGAGTATGCTTTTTCACTTGTGTCAGGCATGTTTTTCAAGCTACTGGGGCCAGGATTACAACTGGGCGTGGCCATGTGAGATCTGGCTCCCAGTACACATTGCCTCATGGCTGTGTTATGGGGCTGGTCCAGGTAGCTTCTGATATATTTTTTTTAAAGTTCTGAAATTTATCATTAGGTAAAAAGGAAGTATTTTTGTGTGTTTCTTTTTTTTTTTTTAAGTTAACATGTTAAATGATATTCTTTTCTTATATACTATTGCTAATGACTTCAGGGATTTTACTTCTGCTTTTTTTTTAGATTGAATCTTTTTTTTAAGAGAGATTTTTGCTATAGGGCTTGTGTGCATGCTAGAGAGACAGACAGAAAGTGACAAATCTTCCCCTCCCCGGTAGTGATGGCCATGCCACAATCTCTTCTCCTCCATTCTCTTCTCTGGATTTTGGGTATGCACGTACACAGGCCCAGTGTGAGTTTTAAGCAGCCAGGTCTAGGACTTGAACTGCAGTCAACGCTATGGGAGTCAATGACGTACATAACCACTATACCGTCTGCTGGTTCCAGACTCAATTTCTATTTTAATAAATTCACAAAAATACCAGAGAATAGTTTGATTTAAAATAAACTTGTTTAAACAATTGTAGATACTTGGTAGAAGTAAATTTCTGATATAGTGAAGAAATTTCAGATAAATATTAAGATTGTTATGGTGTAATACAAACTATATGAGGCTTTGTCTGTGGAGTATGTTCTTATAATTTCAAAAGTTGCCTTTTGTTTTTCTTCTGTAGAGCAACTGTGGCCAAAAAATAAAAATTCGCCGTGTTTTAATGAATTGCCCAGAGATTGTTACAATTGGTTTGGTCTGGGATTCTGAGCATTCTGACTTGACCGAAGATGTCGTTCGGAATCTAGCAACACATCTTTATCTTCCAGGGGTATCTCTACTGTTTTCATTTTATTCTCTTTTAGTTTTAAATTCCTCTGAAATATATTATGATATACCTAGTTTTACTTTTCAGAACTAAAATTTCTTTCTGAAGAAAATAATAACATTGAGTTGTAAATCTGATTTAAAAAAATTAGCAATCAAACTATCTGGAATACTTTTTCTGCATAGACTAGAAGGGGTTTTCAGATCTAACGAAACTATCTCATGTTCTTTTTCTTTTTCACTCCGGAATGATGATAGTGGTATAATTGTATGATAGTGATAAAATTATATGTGTATGTGATCATGATTATAAATACTATTTTAAAAGGTTTAAGATTTAAAAATCATAGCACTGATCTTGGCATGCTTCATTGGTCCTTTTAAAAAAAAAAATGAGAGAGGGACTACACTATAGAGTGTGTGCGCTCGTCAGAGCGACACAGAGAGACAGAAAGTGAGAAATTAATCCCCAAGGAGATTGGCACACTGCAGTCCCTTCTCTTCCATTCTCGGATATGCACACATTTGGATATGCACACATACACACCTGGCATGAGTTTTAAGCTGCCGGGTCTCGGACTTAAACTGCAGTCCATCAACATAACCCTTATGCCATCTGCTGGTCCCAGTTAGTCTTTTCTTAATATATTTTGAATTGACCTATGTTACAGTTAGAATTTTAGATAATTATCTTTGGAGTCATGTTTAGTGTGTATTCAGGTAGTAACTGCTGACCATGCAGTAGAATAATACCATGAGTACTGATCTGGTACTGGATGGGGGCTGTATGTATGAGAAACTTTTTTCATACTGAGTCAAATACATGATTCATCAAGTTGTTTTCCTTTCAAAAAAAGATATGGTACTAAATACACATATTTTTTCAAACAGCTTTTTTATAGGGTTACTGATGAAAATGCCAAAAATAGTGAACTTCACCTTGTGGGTATGATCTGCTACACCAGTCGACATTATTGTGCCTTTGCTTTTCATACCAAGAGTTCCAAATGGGTATTTTTTGATGATGCAAATGTGAAAGAAGTAAGTGACACTTTGTGTGTTTCTTTTTTTTTTTTAAGTTAACATGTTAAATGATATTCTTTTCTTATATACTATTGCTAATGACTTCAGGGATTTTACTTCTGCTTTTTTTTTAGATTGAATCTTTTTTTTAAGAGAGATTTTTGCTATAGGGCTTGTGTGCATGCTAGAGAGACAGACAGAAAGTGACAAATCTTCCCCTCCCCGGTAGTGATGGCCATGCCACAATCTCTTCTCCTCCATTCTCTTCTCTGGATTTTGGGTATGCACGTACACAGGCCCAGTGTGAGTTTTAAGCAGCCAGGTCTAGGACTTGAACTGCAGTCAACGCTATGGGAGTCAATGACGTACATAACCACTATACCGTCTGCTGGTTCCAGACTCAATTTCTATTTTAATAAATTCACAAAAATACCAGAGAATAGTTTGATTTAAAATAAACTTGTTTAAACAATTGTAGATACTTGGTAGAAGTAAATTTCTGATATAGTGAAGAAATTTCAGATAAATATTAAGATTGTTATGGTGTAATACAAACTATATGAGGCTTTGTCTGTGGAGTATGTTCTTATAATTTCAAAAGTTGCCTTTTGTTTTTCTTCTGTAGAGCAACTGTGGCCAAAAAATAAAAATTCGCCGTGTTTTAATGAATTGCCCAGAGATTGTTACAATTGGTTTGGTCTGGGATTCTGAGCATTCTGACTTGACCGAAGATGTCGTTCGGAATCTAGCAACACATCTTTATCTTCCAGGGGTATCTCTACTGTTTTCATTTTATTCTCTTTTAGTTTTAAATTCCTCTGAAATATATTATGATATACCTAGTTTTACTTTTCAGAACTAAAATTTCTTTCTGAAGAAAATAATAACATTGAGTTGTAAATCTGATTTAAAAAAATTAGCAATCAAACTATCTGGAATACTTTTTCTGCATAGACTAGAAGGGGTTTTCAGATCTAACGAAACTATCTCATGTTCTTTTTCTTTTTCACTCCGGAATGATGATAGTGGTATAATTGTATGATAGTGATAAAATTATATGTGTATGTGATCATGATTATAAATACTATTTTAAAAGGTTTAAGATTTAAAAATCATAGCACTGATCTTGGCATGCTTCATTGGTCCTTTTAAAAAAAAAAATGAGAGAGGGACTACACTATAGAGTGTGTGCGCTCGTCAGAGCGACACAGAGAGACAGAAAGTGAGAAATTAATCCCCAAGGAGACTGGCACACTGAAGTCCCTTCTCTTCCATTCTCGGATATGCACACTTTTGGATATGTACACATACACACCTGGCATGAGTTTTAAGCTGCCGGGTCTCGGACTTAAACTGCAGTCCATCAACATAACCCTTATGCCATCTGCTGGTCCCAGTTAGTCTTTTCTTAATATATTTTGAATTGACCTATGTTACAGTTAGAATTTTAGATAATTATCTTTGGAGTCATGTTTAGTGTGTATTCAGGTAGTAACTGCTGACCATGCAGTAGAATAATACCATGAGTACTGATCTGGTACTGGATGGGGGCTGTATGTATGAGAAACTTTTTTCATACTGAGTCAAATACATGATTCATCAAGTTGTTTTCCTTTCAAAAAAAGATATGGTACTAAATACACATATTTTTTCAAACAGCTTTTTTATAGGGTTACTGATGAAAATGCCAAAAATAGTGAACTTCACCTTGTGGGTATGATCTGCTACACCAGTCGACATTATTGTGCCTTTGCTTTTCATACCAAGAGTTCCAAATGGGTATTTTTTGATGATGCAAATGTGAAAGAAGTAAGTGACACTTTCACTAACTGAAATAATTACAATTTTTGCTTTTTAGTAATAAATGATATAGTAATAATGGTATACAAAATAATGTTATAATTGCCATGTAAAATAATAATGAACATAATGATAATAACACCATTAAAGAAATTCAGACTTTTATTATTCTTGAAATTTGGCTTCAAGGGAACCAGCAGTTAGCATAATGACTATGTCGCTGAACTACCATGTAGTCGACCGCGATTCGCGTCCCGGACCCGGTGGCTTAAAACTCATGCTGGGCGTGTGTGTGTGCGTGCCCAAGATCCCGAGAGGAGAATGGAGGAGAAGGGATTGCGGTGTGGCCATCTCCTCTAGGGGGTGATTTCTCGCTTTTTGTCTCTATGTCTCTCTCCGTCTGTCTGGCGAGCGCACGCACCCTATAGTGAAAAAAACCTCTCCAAAAAAAAAGTAAAAACAACAAAAAAAGAAATTTAGCTTCAATTTAAGCTAACTTTGTAAAAAGAATTACTTATTCCATTTTATTTACTAATATTATTTTTTAAATTTTACCAGAGAGAGAGAGAGAGAAAGAAAGAGAGAGAGAGAGAGAAAGAAAGAGAGAAAGCAAGCTGCCAGGTCTAGGACTCAAATCATGGTCAGCCATGTGGGAATCTAGTGTCTTAACCACTATGCCACCTACCAGACCCCTAAAGCTAATTTTTAAACCAGCCCATTTCCAGAATAATAAAAAATTGACTAGTGAATATCAGTATACAAGTATGTAACTATTAGTAATCTGTAATTAATGATAAATTAATTTTAATTAATTTTGTTTGATACATAGTTAATATATGTATTTCTTTGTTGATGACTCACAATTGCTTTGTATTATTAGTGATGAAGATATGCTTCCTTTGTTTCTAATGGTACATTGATCTTATTAATAAGTTGTAGGAATTCTTTATTCTGCATACCATTATTAGATGCATGTTATTATTTTTTTAAAGAATTTAACTTTATTTCTTTGTATTTTCATTTGACGAGAGAGAGAGAGTGCGCTAGTAAAGAAAGAGAGAGGGAAAGTGAGAAAGCAAGCCGCCAGGTCTGGGGCTCAAACCATGGTCAGCCATGTGGGAGTCCAGCATCCTTAACCACCACGCCACCTAGCAGCCCTTAGATAATAAAATAATATTTATTATTTTAAAAAATTTTTTATTGGTGTCTTTGCAAGAGCAGAAGTTATTAATTTTGTTGAGGTCTATTTTATAAATTTTGTTTTTTCTATAGTTTGTTTGATATCCTAAGAGATCTCTGTCTTCCCCAAGGTTATAATGATTTCCCCTTTTGTTTTCTCATAAATGTTTTTGGTTATTATGCGATTCATTCTGAATTAATTTTTGTGATTTATTGGTCACAGTCTTTTTTCTTTTATGTTTTATCCAGTTGGTCTAGCACAATTGATAAAACAGACTCTTTCATATCCTTGTATCAAATTGCATTGAACTCTGTCAGAAGTAACCAACCATATGTAGAAAGCCTTTTAAAATCTGATAATTGAATCTTGATATAGAAAGTCTAACTTTTGCCCCTGGGTTTATTTTTTTAATTCTTTATTTTAATTATTTATTTATTTGACCAGAGATGGAGAGAGGGAAAGTTAAAGAGCAAGCTGTCAGGTCTGGGACTCAAACTGTGGTCAGCCATGTGAGAGTCCAGCACTTTAACCACAATGCCACCTGCTGACCCACTCCCTAGTTTTTAAAATGATGTTTAAGAGGTTTCAATTTAGACTAGTTACAAATAAAATTAATTATAATATGATAGTTGAACTCTAGCATCTAAATGTCTTTACATTTTTTTAAACAATTGTTTATTATTGTTATTTTTTAATTTGCTATTGGGCATGTGTGCTCACCAGAGAGAGAGAAAAACAGAGAAAGTGAGAAAGCCAGCTGCTAAGTCTAGGACTCAAACCACAGTTGGCCATATGGGAGTCCAGTGCCTTAGTAGTCACGCCACCTACTGGCCCCTAAATTTTTTTAATTACAAATTATTTTAGTCTCTGCCTTCTCATGGAATGCACTAATTACAAGTATCGTTTTGTTTTATTCATGTGACTTTTAAAAAGGTTGGAACCAGGTGGAAAGATGTGGTCTCCAAGTGCATCCGATGTCACTTCCAACCACTGCTTTTGTTTTATGCAAACCCAGAGGGCACCGCAGTTTCTACCGAAGATGCCCTCAGGCAGGTTGTCAGCTGGTCCCATTACAAATCGGTTGCAGAAAATTTGGGTAATGATTTTTTAATTCTTCAGTGTTTCTGTTATCACAATCAACTAAACACAGTAATGTCTATCTTGTACTGAATATAACATGAGTATTGAGGATCGCTGCAAAATTGAGGTTCAGTAAAGTGCAGTTTGGGAAAATTCTAGTACTTTTTATTAATCTTTAGGAAGAAATTATTACTGTCGGTGGCCTGGGAGAACCTTCAGGAGTCAGCCACTATTATGGTCACCCCAGCACAGAACAGGCTCCTTGGCTGGGAGCTCTTTCTAGTGTAAATCTTGAGATTTAAAGTGACTTGGAAAAACTGGAAATGTCCACAGCAGCTAAGCCATTTCTGGCATGTACAAATCCCTGGGGCTGTCAGGCCTCTAAGTTCTAAGTAGCTCTGCCTGCAGTATGAAAAATGTCGGAAAAGATGATTCACCCACTCTTCTCCTGATGGGTAGGACGGGAATGATACATTTTGTGTATTTTTTTAAGGATGTGAAAAGCCCACACTTCATAAGTCAGATAATTCAAAAGAAAATGGATTTGGTGATCAGGCAAAACAGAGAGAAAATCAGAACTTTCAAGCTGATAACATTTCATCATTTAATCGGAGCCACATTCAGACAAGCGGAGGGAGAGGACCAGGTGTGTGCTCAAATTGTCGTTCTTGCGTTGTCCTTGAGCGGGTAAGCTTCCCCCTTACTCACTTCCTGGTGAGAAGTAAAATCTAATTCCTGGTGAGAACAGGACAGAAGGAAGGTGCTTAACTATTGTAGTTTTCCCTGATTGTGAAATAAGTAGATAATAAAGAGATAACAAGTTTGTCTTTGTATTTTATGCATTTTTCTGAGACCTGCCCAGTTTAACTAAGTGAGTTGGAATCTTTCTGTGTGCTCAGAGTATGGTAGGTTTGAGACAGTCTGGACAGTTACCAAAGAAAGCAGTCTTAGATGGCTTCTCCTTCAAGGAGTTCATGATCGATGTGGAGAAGACAGACATGAATTCATAATTAGGCTAATATGTCAAAATTAAACTTACCCTTAGTGAATGCAACAGTAGTTCAAAGTTACATATATAACTGTAGTTTTGTTTTATTTTCCTATAGGACATGTGCACTTGCAGGAGAGAGGGGGTGGGGTGGGTGGAGAGTGAAGAATCAGCTCCCAGGAGGATGGCCATGCCACAGTCCTTTTTCTTCCATTCTCTCAGGATTTGGGGCACACATGCTCTAACATGCTTTTCAAGTCACTGGGTCTGGACTCCAAGAACCGCATAGCTGGATTTGTGGGATCCAGAAGCCTTAACCTCCATGCCATCTGTTGGCCCATGGTCTCTTTTTAAATCAGTTTTCTCTGTGGGAGAGAGACAGACAGACAGTCCCAACAGGGTCTTCACACGGCTGTCCACTCTCAGTCTCAGCTGGCCCAGATCACGAGCATGTACGTGTGTGTCAGTGTGCTCAGGAAGGTTCCAGGGTGAGAACCCAGACCCTTCCATGTGGACACAGTCGCATTACTGCCACACCACCACATGGCCCCCTGTTGTTTTTCTTAACCTTGCCTTTATTCAATTTTCTGTTGTTATTTGTGCTGTGGCTTTAATTTTACAAGCCAGGTTCTGTGACTTGGATCCAAAATGAGATCGCACAGTACTGTGTATGGCTGTGATTTAGAGATGTATAAAACTTCTAGTTATGTGGATGTTCAGGATGTTTTTGTAAGAAATTCAGAAATATGTCCATGAACTAATTTCTAACCATAAAAGAAACACATTTAATCCAGAGTAGTAAGACCTAGAAGGATCAGCAGGTGGCTGAATGGTTACATTGCTGAACTCCCACGTAGTTGACAGCAGTTCAAGTCCCAGACACATCACCTTAAAACTCATGACTGGTGCATGTGCGCCCAAGATCCTGAAAGAAGAATGAAAGAAAGAGGATTGCAGCATGGCCATCCCCGCTTGGGGGTGATTTCTCACTTTCTGTCTCTCCGTCTCTCTCCTCTCTCTAGTGAGCACACACGCCCTATAACAAAAATCTCTCCTTAAAAAAAAAAAAAAAGAGTAGTAAGACCTAGAAATAGCAATGATCAACTATAATAAAGGCTTTTAAACATTTTTAAGGAAACTATTGGGTTTTCAGAAAAGTCATGATTCGTTTTTACATAGAAAAACAGAAAAAATGCATCACAATTTTCCCAACAACCCAATACAAGAGGACTTTAAAAAGTTTGTGGCATTTATCTTGGTGCAAAAATTTTGAAATCCATGCATAGTTCTCTCAGAATATACATTTCCATGAACTTTGCGAAGACCCCTTCATGTTTGTTTGTTTTTTTTTTTTCCTTCTCATTGGTTGTTGATTCTCTTAGATTAAGACATTTTATGTTTCTCAGAAGACACCAACTTTAAAGCCCAGAAACAGTCTATATGTGTTCAAGAGCACAAGCATTTAACCAGCTTGAGTTCCTATTCCCAGGTCTATACTTCATGCTGTATGAACTTGGGCAAGTTTCTGATTTGCCTCTGCCTCAGTTTTCTTACATGAGAGGGAGGCAGTAATTATACCTACAGTAGAGAATCCAATGAGCAGACCCCTACCTAGAAGAGAGTCGGCAATGAGTGACCACTTAGTGACCTTTAGCGCTTATTATTTGAATGGTAGGTCTCTTTGTTTTTCTTTATATTCACTCTACGGCTGTTCAATAAGTGTTAAAAGACAATATGTATCTCCAGTGTTAGGAAAAATCGTATTGAATTTTAGATCAGTCATAAAAATGAGTTTATTACATACGTCAGTCTGTGGTCTGTTTTTAAGATACAGCATCTTACAATTTTTATATAGTTCAGTTCTTTGCTTTTGTTGAGCAATTTAAAAAAATGATCCGTATCATTTTAAGAATGATTTCTTTTGCAGTTAAGTCAAGTCACAGTGATCAAAGGGAAAAGATGAAAGACATTTCCAGAGAATGTGCTCTGAAAGCCATTGAACAGAAAAACTTACTTTCTTCACAAAGGAAAGATTTAGAGAAGGGACAGAGAAAAGATTTGGGCCGACATAGCGGTAAGTTCAGAGCATATAGCATTCATTTAGAGACCATTTAAAAATTTTTAAAAAACTGGATTTTATAACGTTAGTATGATTTAATTTCTATATACTCATAATTTCTCTGTATATATATTTCTTAGTATGATTTCTTTAGTACACCTAAATAAATCTAAACACATGAAATTTTCCTTATTAAATTAATTCTGGCCTAAGGATACTAGTGTTTGTGTTTTGATGGTTTTATTTATAAATGCAACTTATATTACACATTTAAATAAGGAAGGTTATAAAATTAACTGAAAAGGGCTTATACCTTTGCAATCTCAGATCTTCCTTACATTCATTGCCAATAGTTTCCAGTTTAATGTAAGCTTTTTATGGTTTTATACTTCTTTTCTTTATAGATACAGCATAATCTCATTGATACTGATAGACTTTAAAGATAGAGTTAAGGTTTTGGCTACAGTGACATCCTTTCACATACCTTTGTTTGTTTTTTATTTTTTTAAAAGATTATTTTATCTAACTTTATTTATTCATTTATTTTTTTAAATTTGACCAGAGAGGGACAGACCAAGAGAAAGACCGAGAGAGAGAGAGAGAGAGAGAAAGTGAGAAAGCAAGCCACCAGGTCCAGGACTTGAACCGCTATTGGCCATGTGAGAGTCCAGCGCCCTTGACAACCACGCCTCCTGCCGGCCCTCCTTTGTTTATTTTTTATGTATAGCCATAGCATAAATTTTTTTTTCAGAGGAATTTCTGGTTCAGGGTATGGTTGATTTTTTTTTTTTCTGTTTTTATTTTTTTTTAACTGCCAGAGAGTACATGCACTCACCAGAGAGAGAACAGAGAGCGAGAAAGCAACCCCCAAGGGCACATGTTCACATTGCAGATCCTTCTCTTTCTTTCTCTCCCAGGATTTTGAGCATCCATGCACATGTGCCCAGTGTGTTTTTCCATCCACTGGGGCTGGGATTCAAACCAGAGGGTTGGCCATGTGGGATCTGAGTCCCCTAACCACTGTGCCTATGGGCCTGACCCAGGGTATTTTAGTTATTTTTAATTTTGGCAGATATGGTTCAGTTGCCCTCCTGAAAGGAAGAACTAGTCTGTACTCCCCCAGCAGTGATTGGATCTCTCTCTTTGCACTCTCAGCAGCAGTCCATTGAACAACCCTGTAAATCTTTACCTATGTAAGAGGTGGAAGATATTTTACTTTTATAATTTTTGTTAATTATAAGTGAGATAGAATGCTCATTATTTATTTGTTTTTGTTTATTTGTTTGTTTTCCCTATAAGACACGTGCTCACTGGCGAGTAATAGACAGAGGCAGTGAGGGGGAAAAAGAGAAATCTGCCCGTTGGTAGGATGGTCATATACCAATCCCTTTTCCTCCATTCTCCTCCGGGCATTTTGGGCATGCATGCACACATACCTGGCAGGATTTTCAGGCTGCTAGGTCTGAGACTTGAACTGTGGTTGACTATGTGGGAGTCCAGCACCTTAACCACCATACCCCTGCTGCCCCCTTTAAAAAAAAAAACAAAAAAACAATAACAACAAAAAAAGAACTCCTTAATGGTCTTATGATTTATCTTATAAATCATTTTTTAAAGTCTGTTTCTTTTAGATGTTTCTCTTTAAACATGAATAAGAACTGGAAAATACTTTTTAATCTAAAGCAGTGAGTGATAGAATGTACTTAAATGCCTATCATTCTGCACATGCATGGAGATTGAAAACACACTTTTTAATCTTGAAGCAATAAGTGATATAATTTACTTATGATATTATTTGCCTTTTACTGATATTTCTTCTCAAATAAGGTATGTGTTGACTTGTGTGACTAAAGGCGGCTCTGAGGAGTAGTTCATTTGGGTATTTATTTTTTTTTTTAAGATTTGACTGATGAAGACCTTTCACATTTCAAGTCTGGATCACCTCCTGCCCCAAATGGTTTTCGCCAATATCCGAATCCACGTCTATATCATAGTCAAGGAAAAGGACCATGCAAACATGACCGAGTTGCCCATCAGAGTCGAGCTCCCGCTCAAATAATAAGTTCAAGTAAATCCCAGATTCTCGCTCCAAGAGAGAAAATGACTGGCAGAGTAAAGAGTGACAGTGGCACTGGGTATGATACAGACAGCAGCCAGGACTCCAGGGAAAAGGGAGGCAGTGGTACTAGCAGCAGTAGAAGCCGGAGCCGAGGTTGGAAACCTATGAGAGAAACGTTGAACGTCGATAGTATTTTTAGTGAAAGTGAAAAAAGGCAGCACAGCCCCCGACATAAATCGGATATCAGCAACAAGCCCAAGTGTGGCAAAGATCAGAGTTTTAATAACTGGTCAAAAGAGAATCCAAAGCAACGAGGCTTAATGACCATATACGAAGATGAACTGAAGCAGGAAGTAGGAAGCAGGAGTTCCCTTGACTCGAATGGAAAAGGAACAGAGAAGAATAAAGGCCTTGTGGAGAGCAGAGGTCATGGCGAGAGCGGGCCGATGCAGAGGACGGAGTCCGGGTATGAAAGCAGTGATCACATCAGCAATGGATCTGCTAATTTGGACTCGCCTGTGATCGAAGGAAATGGGACGGTAGTGGATGCCAGCGGTGCTAATGAAACAGTTCCCTTCAGGTGATTCACAAAACGAACACACAGGTTTTCTCACCTTCAATTATTGGTGACTTGAAGTAATTTTCAAAGTTTGGAGTGAATTAAGTATAATGGAAATGGCGTGAATAGTAAATATACCTGGAATATTGCAATGTAGTTGCTATTTCAGATTTCTGTTCTTAATACTTATTTCCTGATTCTAAGACTATCAGTTGTATATTGGGTCGTGGGGAAAGTCCGTATACATTTTTGCATAGAAAAACATAGAAAAAATACAGCGTGACTTTCCCGATGACCTAATTGTTTGTAGGAAATATATTATGACTCTCGTTGCCATAACTATCAACTACACATTTTAAAACATAGACTTAAATTGGTTTTATTTTATCTCAGTTGTTAAGCTGATCGCTTAATTCTTTTTTTTTTTTTCAATTTATTTATTTGCATTCATTCACTGTACATCCTTATAGCATACAAAATGAGATTTTTCCATCCAGAGTATACTGTATATTGTCTCAATTGAGCACATCAACAAACATGTTATTGTCAGCAAATGATCTTCCATTTCTTGTTTTCTGTATGTTTTGCTTCTTTCCCCCATCCTTGGTTCCCTATCTCTTACCCTCTGCCACCTCCCGCTCTCCTCCCACACTGTCTCTGGTATCTATGTTTGCTTTCTATATTAATCCTTCAGTTTATGAACTGCTCCTGATTTTTTTAGAGAGAGTTTTTGCTATAGGGCATGTGCGCTCGCCAGGTAGACGGAGAGAGAGAAAGTGAGAAATCACCCCCCAAGGGGGATGGCCATGCCACAGTCCCTTCTCTTCCATTTTCCTCTTTGGATTTTGGGCACGTAGGCATGCACACAGGCCTGGTGTGATGTTTAAGCCACTAGTTCCAGGACTTAAACTGCACTTGGCTAGGTGGGAGTCCAGCGACATAACCATTACACCATGTCCTGGTCCCACTGCTCCTGATTTTAACTCTGACATTTGTAACTCAAAACTGAGGTTGTCTTCTATGGCATGATGCAGTTCCATGGAAGTGATACTTTCCCTTGAGCAAATATAAGAGAATTCAGCGAAATAACTAAGTATCTATTCATGTAATTAGTTCAGGATATTGATACCTTTATTATGCTACTGTTAATAGACAATCCCCCCTTTTTCTGTGTACCAAAACATGGCACAGCTGTGTCTGATTTTCTAAGTCAATCTAACCACTTTTTCCAGAGATTTTTTGCTATAGGGTATGTACACTTGCCAGAAAGACAGAGAGACAGAAAGTAAGAAATCACTCTTGGCATGGGGTGGCCATGCCATAGTCCTTTCTCTTCCATTCTCCTCTCAGGATTTTGGGCATGCATGCACATGTCCCTAGCGTGAGTTTTAAGCCATCAAGTTTGGGACTCAAACCGCAGTCGACTAATGGGTGTCCAGCCAGTCCCACACTTTTTCAACTTTTATTTCTTCTAAAACATTTTAATTTGATATTAGTGTTTGATTATATTTGTTATTAAAAAGCTAGATTTGCAGAAATCAGCTACTCATATTTTATCGAAACAAGGTTTCAGTAGAAACTAAGTAAAATTTTGTACGTGGCAAGGTAATTTCATAACATTTCTTAGAAAGCAGGAAGTTTAGGACTTTGTAATCTGCTGGACTTGGATTTTAATTATCAAACAAATTGATTTGATGTTTACAGTCTTAATCTCCTATGAAATGAGGATAATAACTCCTTGAAAGTACTGTGGGATATAAATAAAATAATACTCATTAAGCCTCTTGAACTGCACATGGCATATAGTAATTGTTTAACCAAAGTTATTTCCTTTCTTCTTCTTAGAATAAGCTATGAAAATTCATAACAATTGATGTATTTTGTTTTATATTCTAGTGAGCAGATTAAGATGAGTAACCTAAATGTAGAACATGTGGATTGTACCTCTCATCAGTGCAGAAACCATTCTGAAGGTAAAATTTTCATTTCACTATATTGTTAATAGTTATACTAAAGAATACATTGCACTAATTGTTTACTATTAGGACATAGGTATGAGAAAATCCTATAGGGCTGTAAAAGTTATTTTAAAAGAACATAACAATATAGTAAACTTTTAAAATATTAATACGTATGTCACATTTTAATAAAATATACATAGAAGAAAAGAAAACATTCTTTTGTTATCTATGCCTGCTATATTTTCTCATTTGTTTTACTTAGTTATATTAGTTTCGTATTTTTCTATCTGATTAGTTAAGTATTGCTTTCAAATTCTGCAGTCTTTTTGAACAGCCTTTTTGAAATGCTTTTTAAATATCTTTGATGTTACGGCATTACTAGTACCACATGACATTTTCTATTTAGCCAATGAAATCTTTGGTTTTTTGTTTTGTGTGTGTGTGAGAGAGAGAGAGGAAAAGGAAAAGAGAGAGAAGTACTTTTGCAGGAACATCTTGTGTTATAATTCTCCAGCCCTGGACTCTCAGTGAACTAGGCCCACAGGTGTGTGCCACCACACCTCCACACCTGTCCTGTTTTAGGTTTGGTTGGGAACTGCATCTGGGAGTACCATATAGCTTCAGACACTGCTCAGTGGTGCTCACCTGCTAGTACCACCCTGATTGGGCCAATGATGACATCTTCGAATCTTTATTTTTTTCTTGTAACAACTTGCATTTTAAGTTTCTGCACTAGGGACCCTTGAACACGTTGCATTTGATACTAGCCCTTACAATGTGATTCGGGATTCAAGTCGGCAGTATGGTGGCTTATTAATACTTCTAGTTAAGGGAACCAGCAGTTAGCATAATGGCTATGTCGCTGGACTCCCACGTAGTCGACCGCGGTTTGCGTCCTGGACCCGGTGGCTTGGAACTCACGCCGGGCACGTGTGCGTGCGTGCCCAAGATCCCGAGAGGAGAATGAAGGAGAAGGGATTGCGGCGTGACCATCCCCCCGGGGGGGTGATTTCTCGCTTTCTGTCTCTATGTCTCTCTCTGTCTGGCTGGCGAGCGCATGCGCCCTATAGTGAAAACCTCTCCAAAAAAAAAAAATACTTCTAGTTAAGATACACACTGTATATCCCCACTCACAAAAAATTTAAGTATTTGGAGTAATTAGCTTAACTAAATTTTGGTAGATCCAAACAGTAGACTACTTGTTTGGCCTTTATAGATAATGATGTCGATGAGTATTTGTTGGTATGGAAATATATTTAAAAAAAGCATATTTGCAATCTAATATCTTTTTGTGAAAAGGAAAAAAATTTAAAAAGTACATGTGACTATAAAAAGAAATATTTTTGGGAATCAGCAGTTAGCATAATGGCTATGTCGCTGGACTCCCACGTAGTCGACCGCGGTTCGCGTCCCGGACCCGGTGGCTTAAAACTCACGCCGGGCACGTGTGCGTGCGTGCCCAAGATCCCAAGAGAATGGAGGAGAAGGGATTGCCGTGTGACCATCCCCTCTGGGGGGTGATTTCTCTCTTTCTGTCTCTATGTCTGTCTGGCGAGTGCACACGCCCTATAGCGAAAACCTCTCAAAAAAAGAAAAAAGAAATATTTCTAACTTAAGAGAAGGTGCATTTCTGAATTTGCAGAGAAAAAGGTCATCATCTCATAATTCAGTGGTCTGTAGGTGATTGATCTTTCTGGCTTTACTTGTCCGCCCCTTTGTCCCATTTTTTAAAATAATGGACATACAAGATAGGCACAAAAGGAGGATGGTCAATTTTTCTCTGAGGTAAGAGTAAAGAAGATAAGAATGGTCCTATTACTGATAAATTTATGAGTGATAAGGAGGGAAGTTGAGGGAGTTCATGCTAGGAATGGGAATAGCCACTTTATGCAGTGAGGAAAGGGGCAATTCTATCATTTGAGACAGGCTAAATTCTATGTTATTCAATGATGGTAACTTCAAAATCTCAATGTTTTAACACAAGTCCGTTTCTCGCTCTCAGTATGGGTCTAGTGGAGGTCAGTGTGGAGACTCCTTCCAGGACTCACCCAGGATCAGGATAATGGGGTGGAGAATTAATGAAGGCGACAACATGGACAGTCACCTCTAAGCTCTTAAAACTTTGAACAGCTGTGACACATGTACTTCCACACACTCCTCATTGTCCAAGGCCAAGACCAGTCCTAATTTTAAGGAACATGGAAAAGTGTTTTATAGGTGCCTGGAAATGAATTCAAGTATGTGTGAACAGCCCTCTAGAAAAGTTCAGTTAGGAGCCAATAAATATATAATGGTGTGACATTATTATAGGTGACTTGTTATCCACACTTAGCAGCCCAGACGCAAAGAAAATGGGATATTAGAATGCATATAGTAGTCAAGATTGCCACTGGGAGGACATTAAGTACCTGAAGGATTTAAGGGAGAGGGGCCAGGGAAAACAATGAGAAAGGGAATTGTTGAAATTGCAAAGACAGTGTTTTCAAATTTCAGAATTCAGAGGAATAGAAGAGAGATAATTTTTTATAATAAAAAATAGCGATGAACAACAAATTTTGAAGTTTTTTAAGTCTTATTATCCTTAAGGCTTTTGTGAAGATTATTTTTTAGGTCATAGGCACTAAATTTGATTAAGTGTTACATTTTGTTTTCATCCAATAGTGTAATATCAGAAGGAAACACTTATATTGAGGAAATAACCTTCCTTTCCCATATTAAAATGTCTAGCCTGTTTTAACAGTCTGATAAAAGTCCGGTAACCAAGTATTACAGGAAACAGTAAAAGGCTGGCCAGAAATCACAGCAGAAGTCAGTGAAATTGAACAATAACTGCAAGTTCAGTGCTCTGTACAAAGTGATGCTTACTTCCTGAGCATTATAAAAACATGAGTTCATAGAAATCTGGTCAAGGGTGCATTGCTATAAGAGCTTTGCAGTGGGTTTCCTCATTTTTACTATGAAAAAATATGTATGTAACACACAACTTTTTTTATTGTAATAAATTAGTCTTAACAAAATATATCATTCTAATTTTTTTTTTTTTGAGGTTATTTGCTATAGGGCACATGGGCTCCCCAGAGAGACAGAGAGAGACAGAAAGTAAGAAATCACTCCCAGGGGGATGACCATGCCACAATCCTTTCTCCATTCTCCTCTTGGGATTTTGGGCATGCACACACATGATCCCAGCATGAGTTGAAGCTGCCAGGTCTGCGACTCAAACTGCAGTCAACTACGTAGGAGTCCAGCAATGTAATCGTTATGCCATCCTGCTGGTCCCTCCTTCTAAATATTTTTAAGGTTACCGTTAAGTGGCACCGAGTTCATTCGCATTGTTGTGGAATCATCTCCGCCATACGTGTCCAGAACTTTCATCACATTAAACCGAAACAGTCTACTTACTATTATTTTTCTGGAGAGATTTTTGCTACAGGACACATGCACTCATTGGAGAGAGAGAGAGAAAGGAAGCGAGAAATCAACCCCCAGGGAGGATGACCATGCTACAGTCCCTTCTCCTCTGTTCTCTCGGGATTTGGGGCATGCATGTACATGTACCTGGCATGAGTTTTAGGCCGCCAGGTCTGGGACTCAAAACCATGGTTGACCATGTGGGAGTTCCATGCCTTAACCGCTAGGCCACCTGCTGGCACAATACTGTATGCTTATTAAACAATTCCCCATTCTCTCTTCCTCTGACTCCTGGCCAACAGCATTCTTTCTGTTTCTATGAATTTGAGTATTCTAGGTTAACTCATTTAGGTAAAGCCAGACAATATTTGTCCCTTTGTATCTGGCTTATTTCAGTTAGCATAATGACCACAATGTTCATCCATGTTGTAGCCTGGATCAGAACTTTATTCTTTTTTTAAGGCTGAATAATGATTCATTGTATGGTTTACCTCTTCTTTACCCATGCATCCATCAGTGGATATCTGGGTATTAGAACCTTCTGGCTCTTGTGAGTAATGCAGCTATGAACACTGGTGTGCAGACATCTGTTGGAGTCCCTGCTTTCATGTCTTTAGATATACCTGTAAGTGTAATTCTGTCTCCTGTGCTAGTTTGGTAATTCCCTGCTTAATTATCTGAGGAGGTGCCATACTGTTTTCCACAGCAGCCATACCATTTTACATTCCCACTAGCAATACACAAGACTTCCATTTTCTCCCCATCCTCACCAACACTTCTTATTTTGTTTGTTTGTTTGTTTTTTGGTTCCTTTTTTTTTCTTTGCTTCCTTTATGGAGGAGTATCTTGTGATTTTTGTGTAACTTTTTATTTAGCTACATAGATCTCACGATTTTTAAGTTATTTCTTATTTAATGAACTTTAAAATTCATACAGTTCTTTGAAGCCTATCTTTTCTCTTAAGAACCTCTGTTAATGTGCTTTGTGGTGTCTGTGTGTATATTCTCTTCTAAACTAGAACTGAGACTATGTGAAAAAGTGACAAAGGGATTATTTTTCTCAAACTAAAAACTTACCTTCTATGGGGTCTCTTTCCCCCCACCCAACCCCTTTAAGGCACAAGTTAATTTAATTCTTCAGGACTCCATACAACTTTCTTGTTCTTTTGTACTTTCATTTGTAAAATGGCACCCACTTAACATTATTGACCTATAGAATAATTTTCTTTCAGTAGCTAAAAGACTTAAAAAGTTAAGCCTTAGACCTTTTTTATTTTTTATATTTTTTGACATTTAGTTCAATTTTTAATATTTGTCTATAACAAGTATATTTGATGGTAGAGAATGAAAATCTATAATAATGCTATTGCAATTCTTTGTCTATTTTTCTCATTAAGGGAGATATTACATAGGCTTATCTGCCTTATCTGGGTTCTGCTATATAAAAAAAAAAAAAAAAAAAAAAAAAAAAAAACAGTTCTTAACATGACCTGAAGTTATTCTGTGGGAACACTATCCAAATTGCCACTTTGCTATTTGAAATGTTTTAGCTCTTTTAAAATGGATTTCTATTAGAATTTCAAGGGCCTTAAATTACATTTAGGACAGAAGAAATGATACATTCAAAAGTTAGAAGAGCACATCACATACTTGAAGAATATAAGTAGTTTGGTACAGTCAAGGCTGAGATTAGTACTTGGAAATCATGAAATATGGCAAAAGGCATGAGTAGAAGCCAGATCCCAATGAAACTGTGGTTTTTTTTTAATCCTTCAGGAACTGAGGCTCCAAAGCGAAGGGAGAGTGGTATACTCGAGTCTGCATTTTAGAAAAGACTCTTGGTGACAGTGTTTGAGGGTAAATTTGGTACAGTGGGAGAAAAATTAGATGACATTGTAATAGTCTAGGAGAGAAAAGAGGAGGGTGCACCAAGGCAGCACCGGTGTCGGAGGAGAAATCAGGAATTGTAAGTCGGAGGGTCAATTGTGGGCAGGAGGGTCAACTGGCTTTTTGAAGCTGACAGAATGAGGAAAAGAGAGAGAAAGCAGGGATGGCTGTGTTGAGATTTACCCACTAGAGCTAGCAGGGAATATAGAGAGAAGGAATAGATTGTGGGGTGAGGAGAGGTGGAATGCCAAGTTTATTTTTGGATTTGTTGCATTGATTATCTAGGTAAACAGATTTATTAGGCAGTTAGGAACATAAGTTTAGAACTCGGGAAATGTTCTGTAATAAGTAACTATCAGCATATATGGGGATTGAATGCCATAGACACGGACAGGGTCATTCAGGAAAACTAGAGAGTAGGGGACAAAAATAGACAAAGTATGGAATGTGGGATTTGCTGAGGAGGACAGATGAAACTGAGGCTGGAGAGAAGGAGCAACTGTAGAAGGGGTGAGAAAATACCAGAAGGTTATCACAGAAAAAAACTGAAATGGAAGCTTTCAGGGGAATAGTCATAGAGTAAGCAGAATATGGATTAAAAAGCACCAGTTTGATTTAGCAGTTAGTAAGTGGTAACAGTTACGTGCAATGAAAGCAGTGTTGGTAGACCAGAAGAAATGAGGCAAGACTTAGCTAGAACTGAAGAGTTGGAAGTAAAGGGCTATGGTGTTTACTTTGAAGTGGTTCTGAAAGAGCCAGCCACGTGTTAATAATATGTGAATCTGAATATAGGACATGCAGGTATTCTTTTTTTTTTTTTTTTTTTGGAGAGATTTTTCGCTACAGGGCGCGTGCGCTCGCCAGACAGACAGAGAGAGACAGACAGAAAGCGAGAAATCACCCCCTGGGGGAATGGCCACGCCGCAATCCCTTCTCCTCCAGTCTCCTCTTGGGATCTTGGGCACGCACGCACACGCACCCGGCGTGAGTTTTAAGCCACCGGGGTCTGGGTCGCGAACCGCGGTTGACTACGTGGGAGTCCAGCAACATAGCCATTACGCTAACTGCTGGTCTCAAGGTATTCTTCATACTCTTTTTACTCGTTCAACTTTTTGGAACTCTTTGAAGTTATGTCCAAATAAAATGTTGAAAAAAAGATTATTAGGAGCCAGATCCCACATGGCCAACTGCATGATTCAAATCCTGGCCCTAGCAGTTTGAAGAACTTGCCTGACACCTGTACACGTGCGTCTCAAATCCCAACAAGATGGAAAAACAGAAAAGAGGGCTTGAGGCATGACCATACCCAACTGCAGATGCTTTCTCTTGCTCCCTCTTCTCTGTCTCTTTTTCTAGCAAGTGACTGTGTCCTCTGACAAATTTAAACTAAATAAAAGAAAGAAGGAAAGAAAAATGTATTGGAAGAGTTTGTACACGTGCATAGTTTGATCATTTTTTTCTCTAAGTTTTCTTTTTCAAACTTCAGTTATGTTCATGTAAAATAATTCTGTTCAGTGTATTAAGAGAAAGAGGTCCTCATATCACTCGATTTCATTTCTGTATACATTAAGAGTTTCATAAATATTTAAAGGAAATGTATTAATGCATCTTTTCTCTTCTGTTGCTGTGACCCAGCTCCTACAAATGGCTATTTAGATTTCTTAAAACTATATTCTTTTTATATTGAAATTTAATTTATAGCAAAATAACAATATATGCTTTTCCTCAAAAATTTAATCTCGGTGAGAAAAGTTACTGACTCGTGCCTTTTGATTTTGTAACGTCCCAAAGTTAGATATTGGAGAGTGTAGATTTTTATATATTAAAGTATCTCTTGATTCTTTTTGGTGATGGTAAATTTAGCCAGAAATATTTATTCAGTTAGAGTTTTGTTATTTCTTAAGTATATTATTTTTTTAAATGTATTGTTATAAATTAGGTCCTGGATTAGGCTATTGCTCTTGAATGCTTAGGGTTTGTTCTGAAGTCGCACTGTACAGCAAGAACGAAGATTTTATGTCTAGACCAGTAGTTTGGTTTAATTGCTATATGAGCCTATTTTAAACCAAGTCATTTTTTTCAGATGACATAATATATTTCGATTTTTTTAATAATGTGCTTTGGATTTTTTGGATCTGATATCAACATTAACATTACTAATGAAAGCTTCTTACCTCAACCTTGAGGCTTATTCTGTGAGAACTACTCAAACCATACTGCCTTAGATTTGCAAAGAACCTAGAGCCAAAACTCCTCATAAAGATCCATAGATGTCTGTGTCAGCAGAAGAGAAAAATAACACATCTATTTTTAAGTTAGTTGGAATTCTGAAGTCAAGCCATTTGGTTGAACACCCGCCAGATGATACTAAAATTGCAAACTCCTTTATAAAACCTCTGCTGCCTCCTGCTGTCCGTGGTGTGAATACTTTAATAAAAGTAAAGAATTATTTTTTTTAAGTTTTTTTTTTTTCTTGTTAATATTAAACCTGAAAATATAAGCCACAAACTAAGATAAATATTTGGAAGTTTAAAAAGTCACAGCAGGTTGAAATTTTAATTAATTTTAACTAATAAATTTTTCAAATTATAGACATTAAAAAACATGAGGTACTTTTTGATGTCTTATTACTTATTACATCTTTTTTGTTTTTAAAAAAACTATATTCATTTCTTCCATGAGAAAGAGAAACAGGCATCCCACCAGGGGGTGTAATTTGCACTGTAATCCACTGCCAGCCTCGGCCCGCCTGGATTACAGGCACGCGTGTGGGCCTGGTGTGGACACATTACAGGGACTTTTGGGGGATGAAAACTCCCCCAAAGGAGTTGGTGATACTGGACCTTCCCATGTGGGTCCAGTATCACAAAACATTCCTCATTATAGCTGTGCCATGTGTCAACCCCTCTTTAAAAAAAAAAACAAAAAAACAGAAACATACAATGTTGTTAAAAGAGTGGCAAAAATTTTTGAGCCACAGTGTGCCAAACTTATCAGAACTGTTTTCTTAAGCCTGAAAAATGAAATGTTCTGTCAGAGAGACTCTTTGTGATAAATTTTATTGTCTTTTATTTTTAAGATTTTATTAGTATGGCACTAATGACAGTATATAGAAGTTTGCCAAAGTTCTTTTTACATTTTTTTAAGAGAGATTTTTGCTATAGGGTGTGTGCATTCTCCGGAGAGACAGAGTTTCTAAGAGAGGGATGGCCACACCGCAATCCCTTCTCTATTTTCTTTTCGTGATTTTGGGCACACACGCACGCTCACCTGGGGTGAGGCCCGGGACTCAAACAGCGGTTGACCACATGGGAGTCTAACAATGTAATCATTATGCCATCTGCTGGTGTTAGTTTTTTGATGTTCTTATCTAGAAGAATGAACCTTATTATTGGCAATAAATAATGCCAATTGTTTTCCTTGAAGTGAGAGGTTCCCCTGTTCCATTTTTAAGAATATTTCTGCCAATACCCAGTATGAATAACCAAAGTTTGTCCAGGGTGTTTCAAGTATTGGCTCATCGGGAAAGTCATGATGTATTTTTCTGTTTTATTATGCAAAACTGCTTCATGACTTTCTGACAACTCAATAGAAATGGTGTTCCATGATCAAACCAGCTAAATTAGGCTCATAACTCAATCCTGTACATATTTGTTTTTCTTTTCAGACCATCATTCTTGAGAATACAGCAAAAATACTTTGTGCATACTTTGCATTTCTCAAACAGAATAATAAGATGTGTTAATTAGGTAAATTAATATAAATATGTGATTTTAACTGCATTATTAAGCATTCTTACATGAAACTGCATTTTTATTTTAAGCCACAAGCATGTGGCAATGAAAACTATAATTATCATGGGCAGGCAGTAGCATAGCAGTTAAACACGGTGCTCTGTGAGGCAGTCCCATACCAGAAGATTCTGGGTTCAAGCCTGAAGACTTCCCTGAGTATGCTGGTCACATGTTGGTGATCTGGTACTGGCTTAAAACTGAGGTTGGATCACAGCATGGGGGCAGTGTCCTATGTATCTGTCCCTCCTTCCTGTCCTCCCTTTCTCTTCCCCTGTCCATTTCCTCCTTCCTTTTCTCTCTGTCTCTTTTGCTCATGGAAGAAATAAATAAACTTGGGGCCGGCAGGTGGCATGGTGGTTGTGGGTGCTGGACTCCCACATGTTCTACTGTGGTTCGACTCCTGGATCTGGGGCTTGCTTTTTCACTCTCTCTCACTCTGTCCCTTTCTGGTCAAATTTTAAAAATAAGTAAGTAAAGTTATATGAGATAAATCTTTAAAAAAGAAAGAAAGGAAGGAAGGTAAAACAAAAATACTACTATTCATAGTATAGCACAATTGCCTTGAATTATGCTAGAAATTTTATTTATCTTTCGTTTTGCACCGTCAGAGTAAATGTCAACACAGTCAAAAACAAGTAACTTTTTAGTATTATTATAAAATAGTTTGGCATCATAGACCTCCTGATAGGGTTTTGGGGATCCCCAGGTTTCTGGGGCCATATTTTGAGGAGTATTTAACTAAGATTCGGTACATACTGGACATTCCAAAAATTGTAGATATTATTATTGTGGGGTTACATAAATAATGTTATATAATTTTCTAGTTTTCATTTGTAAAATAAATGGGTGATACTTAAGTTACTAAACTCCAAAGATACATATGTGTTTTGTATGTGTACTTTGGTGTTTACTTTTTACTTTTTTTTTTTTTTAAGAGTTTTGCTATATGGTACGTGTGTTCATCAGAGAGATAGAGACAGAGACAGCAAGAAATCACCCCCTGGGGGGATGGCCGCACCACAATCCCTTGTTCTCCATTCTCCTCTTGGACTTTGGGTATGTACACACATGCACCTGGCGTGAGTTTCAAGCTGCCAGGTCCAGGACTCAAACTGTGGTTGGCCATGTGGAAGTTCAATGACGTAACCATTACACCATCTGCTGGTCCCAGTTCTTCTGATTTTTTAAGCAGGATACTGGTGTCTCAGGTCCTTTATGCTTACCAAAAGATAAACCTTCCTATACCCTTTCAGATTCTCAGATATAAAACACTTGTTGTCCCCTCAGGGAGTATTAAAAACTAGGATAGTTTTCAGGGCCAGCAGATGTTGTCGCGGTTACATCGCTAGACTCCCACATGGCCAACCACAGGTAAAGTCTCGGTGGCTTCAAAATCACCTGGATATGTGTGCACATGTGCCCAAGGTCCTGGGAGGAGAAGGGATTGCTGTGTGGCCATCCTCACTAGGGGGTGATTTCTTACTTTGTTTCTCACTGTCTGTCTCTTCAGCAAGCACCACCCTAAGGCAAAGTAGCTTGTACAAAACACAAAATGGGGCTAGCAGAAGGCATAATGATTATGTCACTAGGCTCCCACATCGTCAGCCACAGTTTGAGTCTCGGACCTGGTGACTTAAAACTCACACCAGGAGTATGTATGCGTATGCCCAAGATCCTAGCGGAGAATAGAGGACAAGGGATTGTGGTGTGGCCATCTCTCTGGGGGATGATTTCTTGCTTACTCTCTCTGTCTCTCTCTGTGTCTCTGACGAGTACATGTGTTCCACAGCAAAAATCTCTAAAAAAATTTAAAAACCCTAGAAACAACAACAAAAATGGGATAGTTTTAAGTAAACACCTGTATAAATCCAAAAGTCTTAGTTTCCATTTTCTTCACCTTGATTAAACTAATCTTTTCTCTTAAGGGTTTACGTTATCTATAGTCAGGAAATTAAACTTATAGCTATTTTAAAGTAGCATTTTGATGAAAGATATCCAAATATAGATATAATTTTAAGATCCTCTAGTGAACTTCCCCAGGACTATTGTACAGAGGGAAATAGTTGATAGTAGATCTGCTATCTTTTTATCTTTAGGTGGTGCTTATAGGTTGGTTTTAGGCCCAAATCTTACACAGCTTTAGCTAAAAAAAAAAAAAGGAGGGAAGATATAGAATCTGAACTCTTATAGTGTACCAGTATTAGAAGTAAAAAGAGACACACTGTAAACTAGTGTGTCTAATTTTATTTTATTTTATTAAAATTAAATGAAAACACTATTTGGTGCCTAGTTTATGTCAGGACTGGGGGTAAGTAACAATTACAAGGAGACCATATGACACGGTTCAGAACATGGATTTTTGAATCATAATTTAGCTTTTGCATTTGCTAGCCATTTATAAGCCTCTCTTCTCCTCATCTGTAACATGAAAAAGATGATAGTAATTCTTCCTGAGGTCGTAAAGAGGAAATAATATCAACTTCTCACAACTTAACCAAGCAGTCAATATATGGTAACTAATTAGCAGTGGTATATTTTATGTGTTGTCCTAATACCTTAACACCCAGTTTTTTTAAAGAATCATTTAATTTAATTAATTAATTTATTTATTTTTCATTTCCTAGAGGGCACATGCACTCCCTGGAATGATGGGGAGAGAAAGCAAGCCAACTGCTAGGTCCAGGACTCAAATCATGGTCAGCCATGACTCCAAGGCCTCAACCACCATGCCACCTGCTGGTTCCTCCTCACACCCATTGTAATTCAGTTGATATTCCTAATATTGTTATGAGGGAGGGAAAATGGATTCTCATTACCTCATTACATACATGAGTAACTTGAGATTATAAAAGGTTAAGATTATAAAAGCTTAAAGTTACTAGCTCTTAAATACCGAATACAAACTTCAACCCAAGTTTTTTCTTCAAATGCAGGACTTTTCCATCATAACACTGTCAGTAAAGTTCATATTTCATAATACAGAGAAAATACATACACAGTCCTGCATAACCCTCAGGAATGGCACTGTTCAGCATTTCAGCACCCTCAAGTGATGATCAACTGAAGAAAAAAACATTCATTTTACATAAAGGGTTCAAAAAAGAGTTGGAGAATCTTTTTTATTTTTTAATGAGGAAAGAATTACCTGTTGATAGATATCCTTTTACAAATATAGAGAAGTAAAAATGAAATAAATTCTATAAGATTATTGACATATTTTTGCTTTCCTCTTCTCCACATCTCCTATCCCTAGGTTTTAAAAAAGAACTCAAGAACTCGGAAGCAGGCTATAAATCCCATGAGTTTCATCCAGAATCACATCTACAAATGAAAAATCATTTGACAAAAAGGTAATCATAAATATTTGGAATTAGGAAAACCTTTTTCCCTAAAGGCATGTATATAGGAACATTGTACTTACCAGAAGGGTGTACGCATGTACACATTACTACTCTGAAAACATGGGTCAGTACTATTGTGATACTGCCTTGTTGGGAATGTGGACCTAATGACCAGAGGGTCTACAATGCCAGGCACAACGCCTAATTATCTGTTTTAATCCTCACAGCCTTCTTATGAGGTAGTGTTTGGCAAGAGAGAAAATTTGACACTTAGATTAAGTAATGTACCCTACAGCTTTGGAGCTGAGATTTGATCATGGTGCTAACTTGCAGAGTCTCAACTCTTTAATCATTCTGCTGTAATTCACTTCTATGGAATTTGTCCAAGAAAAATAGTTTGCAATGTATTGTCATTTATCTCCACCTTAGAAGTTAATTATTATTTAAATAAAGGCAATCTTTATTAACAACATTATTTAAATTAATATACTATCTCTATAACATTGTCTATCAAAATATAAATACCTCCACCTCCGTTGCCTTTAAACTTTGGAATATTGGTGGAGGAGGGTGTAGGGTATTGTTTGCAGCATTCTCCTTAAGTTCTCTGCTGCATTTTATCACAAATAAATGTAATTTCAGTATCTGTAAATTGAAATGAGTTTTTAAAACTACATTTCTAATTAATAAAATGTGATTTTGGTAATGATGTTGAGTTTTTAGTAAGTATTCACATATTTTAGCATAAAGATTTTGGGTTTGGGGAATGTTGAAAACATTAATGATTGCAAATATCTTTCCATTTTTGTTATTATGTTACCCCAAAAAGTATATTGGGACAAACTATGCTTTTTTCCCCCAAGTTTTGCATATTTCCATGTAGAGTTTTGGCTTTGTTGTTTTCTTTTGTGTTTTGGCTAGAGGGCACGTGTGCTTGGCAGAAAGAGACAGATGAAGAAAGGAGAGCACATGCCATGGGGCATGGTCATGCCACAATCCCTTCTCCATCTCTCCTGCCACTTGGGATTTTGTGCACGCATGTGCGCATGTGCATGTACCCGGTGTGTTTCTCAAACCACCATGTCCAAGGCAGTTAGCCATGCAGGATCCAGCTGCTGAAACCACCAGGTAACTGAGCTGGCCCTTAGATTTGTATTTATTTTCCAATTTCAGATCAGAGATACATGAAACCAGTGGAAAGTTATTTCCTTCATCCAGTCCCCAAATATTCAAGGACAATACTGCAAGAGAACATATTCACCAGTCAGGTGAACAGAGATTGGAAAAAACAAGTGGATGCAAATTTTCAGAATGGCCTAATGTGAAAAATTCTGAGAAGACAGGTTTGCCTTTTCATGTTGATGGTAGTTCTGCTTCTGGGAAGAGAGTGAACAATAATGGAACAGTCTCACCATCTTCGTTGTGGTCTTCACACATGAGAACTGTTGGGATAAAGCCAGAAACTCCTCCCCTCATGCAGCAGCAAAATGGGATGGAACAATGTTACTCTGAGAACTCGCCATCTAAGGAACATATAGTTCAGTCAGCCTGCAGATCTGATGGTTGTCAGATGCCAAAACTGCTTTACCAGAATCTGCCACCCCCTTTGCCACCAAAGAAATACGCTATAACCAGTTTGCCACAGTCAGAGAGAGCTGAATCTATATCTGATGTCAAACCTGCAGAGATGCTTAAGGTGCGTTCTTCTAGTCTTCCAAAGCACAGTTCAAGTACAACTTCAGAACCAAGTTTAGAAATGAGTGCATATGTGAGTGAGGAAAGGTGTAAAGAAACATTTCAAGTGAAAGAGCATGTTGGCAGCACACCAAACTACCCGTCCAGCTCTCCAACTGACAATCTTCAGGCAAACTTGGATACACTTGATGCTTCTTGCCAACCAGAACTAGAGCCTAATTCTCTGTGTCCACATGAGACAGTTTCATTAACTACCTATTTTTCAGTTGATAGTTGTATGACTGATACGTATAGATTGAAATACCACCAGAGGCCCAAGCTCCATTTTCCAGAGAGCAGTGGTTTTTGTAATGACAGTTCTCTGTCTCAAAGGTAAAGAGGGCTAAGGCCTGGGTTATATAACAGTCTTGGTTCAAACTGCCCTTCAGAGCAAAGATACAAATCTAGTGTTCATTGTAATAGATAAACATTGAAATTAGCAAGTTTATATTCTCAGAGGCCATTAAAATATAATAGGAACCTGCTGACCAAACCTAGTAATACAAAAAAATGAAATCTTATGGCATTTTTAAGCCACTAATCACTTTAACTTTATATATATATATGTTTATTTTATTATCAATTTATTGGATATTTTAGAAATTCCTTTTGAATATTCTTGACATCCCTTGAAAAACAGAAAAATAGGGTGTGTATAATTCATTTCCCATACGCGACAGTTGAATAATAATTAAATTTGTCTTTTTATTATGTGGCTAATAGACCCGTAAGTATTAAACTAAGCAGTACTCATAGATGTAGATTGGTAAACTATGTTAACTGAAAAATATCAAGTGATAACATAGTTCGTCTAGTCAAAGCATTATTTGCTTTATGAAGAAGCACTTTCTAGTGGGTAACCAAAAGAGGGCTTCACCCATGTGTGTTTGACTTCTGTGATAGTCTGTGTATTTTCCCTTTATGTCTCTAAAAAAAACAAAAACAAAAACAAAACAAAAAAAAACTCCATGAATTTGACTGCTTTAATGATTAACAATTTTTAAATTTCAAAGTCAGATAAAACTTAATTTTGCTCTTTGAAGTTATCTGCAGAAAGTCTAACAGAAATTAGGTCTTTGACTATTATATATGTTCATGAGTACTACTTCAGCCATGGAAGCTAACAAGTTAAAATACTTCAACTTTAGTGTATTTATTTACTTTTTTTCTAATTTTATATGAAATGTGAAAGGTTTTTATTTTGGTTAGGTTTACGTTAGGTTGCTAATGACCAGTGTTAGGAATTAACCTAGGACCCTCTTATTAAGAATGTCACTGCCTAAATTTTTCTCTGCTTAGCTGTTACTAGGTTGTCAACCCATTTTACTGGTTTTCAAGCTTTTGAACTTGAAAAATCTATTTAAGTTTTCTGATTAAATTTCTGCCTTTCATATAGAGGGTTTAATTTTAAGGAAATGTTTAATTAAGCATCCTCCCTTTTTTATTTTTCCTCTAAACAAATAGTAACTTTACCCCTTTTTCATGGAAAGGACTTTGTTCGAAAATTAGAAGAATTTTCATTGTTATGGTGTCTTTATGGTGAAAATAAGTTACCTTTACTGCCTTATTTTAGTAGGTGTCATTTCATTTTGTACTAAGCTGGTAAGCTAATTATGATTCAGAATAGTTTTATGTTTTTATTCCAGAGAACTAAGAATCAGAATTAAAATTTCTTAACATTCCTAAGTGGATAAACTTCATGAATATAACTTAATTTAATAAACAAAACTAATTAGTAAATGTATTATTTTGATCAATTCTATAAATTTTACTAAGCTATCCAAAATGTAAATGATTAAAAATGAACATGTTTCACTTGTAAAAATTCTAGCCTTATCCAGTTACCAGATTTGGCCAGATTTTATCTTCCACGTGTTTACTAGCCTTTTCTGCCCTACCTATAGCAGTAGGTGATTATTACTTTATATTCTCTTTAGAAATACTTGAATACAAACTAAATTATATTTTATCTTTTAAGAAAGCTTATTTTTAATGTAACTTTTAGTATGGAGGGTTTGTAAATAATGTAAAATTTGTAAAATTGTACTTGAAATGTTAATATTTTTAATTACTACTTTTATAAATTTGTAAAGTATCAGGAAAACAGACTTCAAGTATTTTTAATAACTTTCAAAAACTTGCTGTATAGTTTTGTTTCTTCCAAAATTTCTATTTGGTCAAGATGTCCAGCTGGAAATGTATTATCTGAAACATTTGAGTTCATTTCTGTGTTTAAGTGCAGGTTTATATATTTGTTAGTTCAGGTCACAATGAGTTGCACTCTTCAGATAGAAATGTCTAGTTTTGCCTCCATTAAAGTGCTGTCCAGTTGAAACCTGCCGAATCATGTAATGTACTAAACAAACTAGAGACAGACTTTCATGTTGATTCAACACTCCAAATACAGATTGAATACATATTTACTAAACTAATCATTCACGTGTAAAAAATTTTATTTCTATGTTGCCTATTTATTTTTTATAGATGTTTTCCTCTGGTTATAAGATTATAACTTTTTAAATACTGCAACCAACAGTTGTAATGTTTAAAATACTTACCTACAGAATGTTATATTTTTATGTAAAATCAGTTTCTTCTGGTTCTAAATTTTTTTAAGATAAACTGATTTTTAAGTTAATATGCTTGTAAATTTTTCTTTGCATTCATGAACTATGTGTCCCTCTCCCACCATGCAGATTCTGTATAATATTTTATGAGACTGTAAAGTCAATTTAAAATTCAAGGGTACTTGGAATTCTACCAATCATAAAATGTTATTACAGGAAGTTTTAAGAGTAAAATTCCCCACAAGTTCTACAGGAGTTAATAGACTTCTTATAAAGAGCCAGATAATAAGTAATTTAGGCTTTGTGGACCATATGGTCTCAGTTCTGCCTTTACAGTGTGAAAGCAGCCATAAAAAGATGTAGACAGGCATGACTGTTTTCCAATAAATCTTAATCGACACTGAAATCCAGGTTACATATAATTTTTACATCATGAGGGGCTTTTGATTGTTTTCAATCATTTCAAGACATAACAAGTTTTAGCTTGCAAACCTTTCTTATAAAAACAGGTAGTGAGCCAATTTTGGCCCAATGGCCTTAGTTTGGTGACCCTATTCTAGAATATAAGCTATAATAAATACCTTCACTGACCCTAAATATCCTGACATCTTTAAATGTATTTCCATGCCACTTACGGACTGGGTATTTGGAGCTCTTTATAGTCTAAGGCTTTCAGGTTAACAGATGCCTAAAAACTGTTCCTCACAACTGCTAATAAGTCAATTTATTTCAAATGGAACTATTAAATCATCTCACTTATATGAAACTAAGTGTATGAAATTTTTAAAGCAATTTATCAGATTAAAATCACATCAGTGTTACCCTTTTGATGTTTTCGTCATAGTAACTTTGCAATTTTTCTTGGTGTCCTATTTATCTACTTATCTAAATCCTTCAAGAGATAGGCACTAAGCAGTCACTTAAATGGCAATCTGAGAGGTACAATTTTTTTATTTTATAATTTATTTACATTTCATTGTACATCTTTATGAGTTACAATATGGATTTTCAGTGTGTGTGTAGTGTGGGATCATGATATCATAATACCATATTCATTGTTTTCAAGAAGAACACATGTGCAGCATTAATTTTATAAGATTGGCTGTTTCTTTTTAATCTTTTTCCCCACTCAGTTGTGAATATGCCATTCCACAACTCATTTGCCCAATACCTGCATTCCTGTGTCTGCTAAATGCCTTTTTCCTGATATCCTCCTATCCCTCCCCATCCTCACTCCCTATGCAGTCTCTGGTATCTAGTTGTCTACTTCTGTATCTTCTTTTCTCTCAGGTTCTGCCATAGAATGCAGATATCTGACATATATTGAACAAAGACATGTAACATTTGTCCTTCATAGTTTGACTTGTTTCACTTAGCATTACATCTTCTGTTGGGTCATTGGAAAAATCATTGATGCATTTTTGCATAGAAAAACACGTCATGACTTTTCCAACAAACCTATAGATTTGACTGTTTTGTATCAAATGACAAGATCCCATTGTTAATTATGGCTGAGTAGCATTCCAAGTGCCACACTTTTAAATCCAGTGTTCGGTTGTTAAGACACTGAGGTTGATTCCATCCCTATTTCTGGAGAACAGGAAATGATGTGAGTAATGTTGTAATGTTGCAATAAACATGGCTATGCAAGTGTCTTTCTGGTTGAGTCATTTCCTGTCTGGGTACATACCCAGAAATGGCATGATTGGGTCATATGGGAGTTTTTTGGGTTTTTTTTTTGAGAGGTTTTTGCTATAGGGTGCGTGTGCTCTCCAGAAAGACAGAGACAGACAGAGATAGAAAGTGAGAATCACTCCCCCCAGGGGGGATAGCCACACCGCAATCCCTTCTCCATTCTCTCGGGATCTGGGGCACACACACATGTGCCCGGCATGAGTTTAAGCCACCGGGTCCGGGACTTGAACTGTGGTAGACTACATGGGAGTTCAGCGACATAGCCATTACGCTAGCTGCTGGTCCCGAGAATGGGAGTTTGATCTGTAAACTGAGGAAGATCTCTTTTGTTTTCCATAGTGGCTATACCAATTTACATTTCCACCAGCAGTGCAAGAGAGGTCCCTTTTCAGCACAGCCTTGCCAGCATTTTCTTTTGATCAGAGCCATTTTGGGGTTACGGATAACTTGTTGGAGTTTTGACTGACATTTTTCTTATGATGAGAGATGTTGAACATCTTTTCATGTGTCTTTTGGACATTATTATGTCTTTTTTTGGGGGAGTTGTCTGTTCAGATCAATTGCCCATTTTAAATTGGATTATTAGTTTTTCTGCTGATGAGCTGCTTGGGTTCTTTATATATCCTGGTTATTAATCCCTTATCTGAAGGATAGCTTGCAAATATTTTCTCCCATTATGTGGGCTCTTTATTGTTTCCTTTGCTGTGCAGAAGCTTTTTGGCTAGATGTAATCCCACTTGTCTATTTTTGGAATTGTTGCCCATGCTTTAGAAGTCTTACAAAATCTTTGCCTACTCCATTGCTTTCATTTCCTGTTCTCCAGAAATGGTTTACATTGGGTTGTTGGAAAAGTCCTGACACATTTTTGCATAGGAAAAAAAAAGTGTCATGACCTTTCCAATAACCCAGTAGTTTGAGGCTTTACATTTAAATCATTGACCCATTTTGAATTGACTTTTGTTAATGGTGAGAAATGGTTTAATTTCATTTTACTGCAGGACAATATTCTTTTCTCCACTGAATCAGCTGGTGTCCTTTTGTCAAAAATTAGTTGGCTGTGCAATTTTGGGTTTATTTCTGGATTCTCTATTCTGTTCCATTGGTCTGTATGACTTTTGGCACCAGTCCATACTGTTTTGATTATCACAGCTTTGTAATGTATCTTGAGGTTGAATGGTAAGATGTATCTAACCTTATTCTTTTTGCCCAGTATTCCTTTGACTATATAGGGTCTTCCACAGTTCCAAACTTTAGGATTGTTTGTCCTATTTCTGTGAAGAATGTCACCAGTAATTTGAATTTGTAAATTAATTTGGGTAGAACATTTTAATTATATTTATTCTTCTCATCCAAAACAAGGGATGTTTTTCCACTTCTTTGTATAATTTTCAATTTCTTTTTTTGCACTCACTGGAGATAAAGAAATCACCTCCTCACCCCCCACCCTCACACACACACATGCCAGTCCCTTCTCCATTCTTCTCTTAGAATTTTGGCATCCATGCACACACATCTGGCATGCTCCTCAAGCCTCCAGGATTGGGACTTAAACTGCACAGTGGGCCATCGGGATCCAGTTGCATTAACCTCTATGCCATCTGCTGGTCTGTCACTTTCAATTTCTTCTGTTTTTCTTGTAGAGGTCTTTCATGTCTTTGGATAGATTTACATAAACACACACACAAATTTTGTGGCTATTATAAATGGGGTTACTTTCTACTATTCTGCCTCAGTCCATTCATTATTGGTATATAAAAAAGTTAAAATCATTTGGTATATTGGTATTTGTACTCTGCAAATTTACTGAATTCATTTATCCATCTATCATGAGATCCATTTATCATGGATTCTTTTGGCTTTCTATGTATGTAATCATGTTGTCTGCAAATACAGATAGTCTTTTTTTCCTATTTATGTTTTTATTTCTCTCTCTTGTCTGATTGAGATGGCTAGAACTTTAAATAGCATATTGAAAAGGAGCATAGAAAATGGACAACCTTATCTTGTTCCAGTTTTCAGTGGAAAGGTACGATTTATTTTTATGTGTAGGAAAGATTCAATCTTCATACTGCTATTTCTGTATACCATTTTCAGTAATGTCACAGTACTAAGTATTAGAATTCTCTAGAGAAACAAAACAGGATATAAAAAAATTTAGCACGAGAGAGTGGCTGACAAGATTATGGAAGCTGGGACCAACCAGCAGTTAGCGTAATGGCTATGTCGCTGGACTCCCACGTAGTCAACTGCGGTTCGTGGGCTGGACCTGGTGGCTAAAAACTCATGTTGGGCGCGTGTGCATGCATGCCTAAGATACTGAGAGGAGAATGGAGGAGAAGGGATTGCGGCATCGACATCCCCCCTGGGGGGGGGAGGGCGTGATTTCTCGCTTTCTGTCTGTCTCTGTCGGATGAGCACATGTGCCCTATAGCAAAAACCTCTCTCTCAAAAAAAAAAAAAAAGATTATGGAAGCTGAGAATGATAATTCCATGAGTTACCATCTCAGGGCTGAGGGCTCAGGAAACCAAATGGTAGAGCTACAGACCAAGCCCAAAGTTCAGGAACCAGGCAGAGTATTGATATTCAAGGGCAGAAGATAGATATGCCAATACAAGCAGAGAGAATTCACCCTTCCACCTTTTTCCATCCAGGTCAATGGATTGGATGATACCCATTCACATGGGGAGAGGTCTTTATTCAGTATACTGTCCAAATATTAATCTCTTCCAGAAAACCCTCATGGACACATCCAGAAAGGTTTTACTAGCTATCTGGGCATCTCTTAGTTCAGATTGACACAAAAGTAGCCATCACACTAAAATCTCCACTATAACAGACATTTTCAAAGAGCTGATAATTGTGGTGTGCTTATCTTAAACTCAGAAACGCAGTATGGATTATGATTAGTCTTTGTGTTGTGGCCCAAGAGTAAGTTTTGTGAGGATTGTTAATCTCAAAACAGTTCATACATTAAACTCAGTGAAATTCCAAACCACACCTTCCATTAAAGTTCTTAAGCAAATGTGGTAGTGCACTGAAGGTGTTTGATTAACATTAGGCAATTAAAATCTTCCAAAATCAATTCCAGACTTGACTCTAACCCTAAGAGCCATTCTGCAAGGCAGAGGCTGTAGAACTTATTAGGTCATATGATCTATGAGGAAGTTGTCTAGACCCCAAAATATTTCAGAGAGCTTATTGTCAGACAAGAGGCCCTATACACAATGTCCAGTGACTTTAAGCAGGTTCAATCCTTGCTGCCTAACAGATAAAAAACAAAGAAGTTGTTGGTGAGAGATGAAAGAAGTATTATAGTGTAGCCATACCAGGAATACAGAAAAAATATCTTAAATTTTATTTCACTTACAAATTTGATACCAGGTTATTTATCAAAGATTTACTTAAGTCATATGAACTTGAAAAGCATTTAGGTTAATTTGTATGAGTGCTCTTATATTATAAGCCAAACTGAATAGGATTCCGCAAGGACTTTACCATGTGGACATAAAATACAATGTACTACATGTACAGACACACATAGGCACATATAAGAAGAGTCTTTAAAATATTCCTTGAAACTGTGTATTATAGAAAAACCCAAGTATGGAATTAAAAAATCCCTGTACCAAAATGAATTTACACTAATTTCAAGTTCCCATGCACCCCTCAAAGCATCCCCAAACATATACACAAACAAAAGCACTTACAACTTACCAGTTTAGTTTTTCAAAAACCTTTTAGCATTTTTTCTCCTTTTCTGTTTCATTTGAGTTTAGGAGTTAACTCTGAGATGTTTACAATTTAGTCAGAACTGGCTGAACTTGAGTAAGAAAACACTCTCTCCAAGCAGCCTTAAATCTCTTATCTTAAAGCCACATATGAATGGAGAGGAATAAATAAATAAATAAATAAAGTAGGCATAACAAAGAGGGGGAAAAATGCACAGAGAACTTACTACATTTCCAAATTCAACTAGACGGACATGAGTTACTCACAAAATAATACTATTAAGAGGCCAGCATGCTAATATTTGTCCTAAAGGACTTTCAGTTGGAACTCAGAAGTGCACTCTATTCTTAACATGTCAGAAACAAACCTGGTGTCCTTCAAACCTTAGCTCTTTGTCTTCTTCAAATGGAACCTCAAATGGATAAGTAACTCCTTCTAAAACAAATGGCAGATGTTTAAACCTGCCAAAACAACAGTCTTCCCTTCAAAAACATGGCAAATGCCCAAACTGGCTCACCAGGAACTCAAATGGTGGTGAATAATATACGCTAAGGCCAAGGACATATGACCCATACCTGGCTTGCCAGGAGCCCAAACTACAGACAGAAGATCCCGACTTCCACTGTCAGTAGGACTTTATGGGGAACAGATCAAAACCCAGTCCCTCATTTCCTCTCATAGCATCATTAAAGAGCATTTAAAGCAGCCAGGCACCAGGTTAGGGAGGACACAGTAGTGGAGTTTCAGAGATAAGAATGGCTCCAGCAGCTGCCAGAAGTCCTCTCAGAAGTCCCCTACCTGGGGCAAGCCAACACGAAGCACTGGCCCATCCACTGGTTATAGCCATTAGGCAAGTGCACCTGCCTGGTTCGCCAAAACTGTTGCCAGATGAGGGGCCTATGTCCCTGGTCCAGTGATCAAAGCAGGTCTGATCCTTTGCCACTCAACAAAACAGACAGATGCAAAGGTATTGGTGAGAGGGGAAAGGATTTATTACAGTGTGGTCACATTGGGAAGACATGTAAAAATATCTTCTTCAACTAATCAGCCTATTTACAGATGCTTTTATAGGGGAAGAAAGAGGCTTGGGGCGAGTGTCAATGTACAAGAAAGAATAGGTTAAGTTAATTTTTAACAGAGTTCCGAGAGTACACATTTCAAACAGTCTCAGTTCACTGGATAAAACATTCTTCATTGTTTTGAGTTTCAAACTGACCCTATTTTGGCCATCGCCCTGGAGCTCCTAAGAGAGATCTCAAACACAGTACAATCAAGTTAATGAGGAGAGAATCAAGTTGCATAACAAAAAAGAGTCAGTCTGGCTAAAGCAGGCCCCTGTGCAAGTTCATATGTTTTGACTGCCACTAATTTCAACAAGAACCTAATTGTAACATCTGTTAATATAAAGCCTGAAAGACTAACAGGCATTGCTTCTGAAGTGCTTATAGTAATATGGCCTTTCTGATGAAATGCTAGCTGAACAACCCTAGAATGTAATTTTTTGTTAAATATACTCAGATTTTTAAAACAAATGGGAATGTAAGCTCCATGAAGGCAAGAATTTTTATCTTTTTTCTTTCCACCACTATGTCTAAAATAATGCCTGGTCAATAGCAAGGGCTATTCACTGACTAAATGACTAGCACACTGACACTGCTGACGTATTTAAGTTATGGGCATTATAAAAATAAATTGCATTTTGGTCACAAGCATACTTCATGCAATGGTGATAAAAATATAGGTCTGAAACACATAGTCCTACTTTAGAAAGCTCTTGTCAAGAGTTTAAAAAGACAACGGAAAAGGCACTCAGGTAAAAGGACGTGTACTATGGCTTTCTAATACAGGATATTATCTATATTCTCTTAGACTATGAATCTGACAACCGTAACATAGCTTGGTATTTAGAACAAATACATTGTAGGACTACATTTTTTATATATCTTTTGTATTGTTCATAATCTCTATGCAATCTGTGAGCATTTTGTTCCTTTTCTCAAAAATCCTTCCCTTGTTTTTAATTTACTACTGAATTACAAATATCTTACTATTAACCATGTTATTTGCATCATATTAAAACTCTGATCAGCCCTTAAAATGTTAAAGCCATCTCTATATTTAATGAATAACTAAAACTTTACATACAAATACTTTAATATTCAGCCCCTGAATCAGATACCTGATAAAGCTTTAAACATGAATCAAAGAGTCTAGTTTTAAGAACTTAGCTCCTAATGGGTGAGGTAACACCCACTTCATAAGAGTTCTCCAAATAAGTAATATGTAAAATGAAAGTCCCTTAACAGGTTTGAAATTCTGTTGCTGCACAATCTTGTCTTCTTTATTCCAGAAGTTTGTGGTCACTTTCAGAATTCACTCTAGAAGTCAACTTATTTAGATATCAGCAAATTCATCTGTAAAAAACAAGTATTGGTCAGCAATATCTCCTTTATCTTCCCACCTAATACTATATACCGATTTATAAAAATCTTGATTTGTCTGAGTAACTTGCCTACACCTAAATAAATTACATAAATCAATAAAAGGCCTGGACTATTTCTTGCAAACCTTTCATTTTTCTACCCAGAGTTAAAAATCCCAAAACACAACACAGCATACTTGAGGTATTATTCTCTACCCCTAAAAGGGGTGGGGGGTAAAAACTCTCATTTGTAGGGATAGGGAAATATTAACTTTTCTCCCTTCCCCCTAAGGGTTCAATGGTTTTTAGTCTATGAAATCAAAATGACAACCAGATTAATGAGGGGGAGGGAAAAGCACATTAATTTTATTTATGTAGACTTCATTGTATGGGAGTCTCACAAAGCATGAAGCTTAAAGGCCAAAAGACTGAGAATTTTTATACCATACAGAAAAAGAGACTTGAGAAATAACTGAAAAAATGAGGGGAGAAAACACAAAGAATCGTGTGTTTCTGGCCAAGTGTCAGATCTTTACTCCCCTTCTTCTTGGGCCTAGAAGTAGTATCAGGAAAGTCTGCTGGCACTTGCTTACCTTGCTGATGCAAACAGATGTAAATTTCTTTTACAAGGATTAACTTTAAAAAAAAAATATATTTCTTGTGTCTGCAGACCCTCTGAATAGTTATCTCAGAAATATGCCAAAGAAGCATATTATATGGCATGGCATATCTTAGCTTCCCACACCCTTTCCAAATGGTTTGACAGAGAATTTTATAGCAATGCCCCTCCCCTTCACCATCCTCCCTACATAAACCTCTGCCTTCTAACTTGCCACACCACCCAAGAAAACAGAGACAATAAGGTTTAGCATACTCAGTGTTTGCCAATACTTAGGGATTGGCTGGGAAAGAAGGCAGTAATTGCCTAGGAAGAAATGCAAACTTCAGATGTCAAACCTCACAAGCAAGTAAAATGAGTAAACAATTCCAAAGTCCATAAAAGCTGTTCAATGTCGACATGCACAGAATTGCTTTGCTGCCTCAGGTCCTCATCTGTCTCACTGTCTCTCTTCTGAACCTGTCCCTAAGGATGATTTCAGTTCTGTGTACCACTTCTGGCTCTGCTTCTTCCCCCATCCTCTAACTTCTTTTCCTTTACTCCCTGCCAGAATCCTCTTTTCAGAGTGAATGGCACTAAAAACGAAGATCATGGAATGTACTGCTGTACTCTACCACATTTTGTGACTTGTTGGTGTTTTTGGGATGTGTAGGTGTGTAAGGACAAGGAGGGAGTGCACAGTCCCAGGTTTTGGGGGAGGAATAACTAGGTACATAAAACTGACATTTACTGAAATAAGAACGGTGAAAGATAAGAACATTCAGGTAAGAAGCTGTTAAGAGAGCAGTTTGAAACCAGTTTGAGGTACGTGCGTCAGCTGTTCACGCAATTACACTACTGGCTCAACAGATGTAAAACAATAATAGCTTCAGCTGAGCACTCACTAGGCCAGACCACAGGCAAAACGCCTATTAAAGAGACGTTAATCGCTGTCATTTCACTACACCCTTCTGACCTGGTTATGACTGGTTCCAAACGGTGGATAAGAAGAAAAAAAGGTCCGAGAAACTAACTAACCTCTCCTGTGCCATCGTGGGAATGAATGCACAAACTCAAACCCCAGTGGTTTCATTCCAAAACATAAAGAAGTCAAGTTTCGGGACCAGCAGTTAGCGTAATGACTATGTGGCTGGACTCCCACGTAGTCGACTGCGGAAGGAGTCCGGACCCGGTGGCTTAAATTCACGCCAGGCGCGTGTGCGTGCATGCCCAAGATCCCGAGAGGAGAATGGCGAAGGGATTTGCGGGCGTGACCATCCACCCTGGGGGATGATTTCTCGCTTTCTATCTCTCTGTTTCTCTGTCTGGCTAGCGCAGGCGCCCTATAGCAAAAAACC
>NW_006159859.1:2179991-2192675 GCF_000334495.1 Tupaia belangeri chinensis
TAAGAGTTCTCCAAATAAGTAATATGTAAAATGAAAGTCCCTTAACAGGTTTGAAATTCTGTTGCTGCACAATCTTGTCTTCTTTATTCCAGAAGTTTGTGGTCACTTTCAGAATTCACTCTAGAAGTCAACTTATTTAGATATCAGCAAATTCATCACTTCAACTCCATTCAGGATTCTCACCAGGGCAAAAGATAAACGAATAAAAAGAGCAGCACGTGAAAAAGGATGAAGAGCCAGACGTCCATCCAGTAGCTATGTTTCGGAAGGCCGTTTGCAACGACCCGAGGCTGCACATCGTGGTTCTGCTGGTTCCTCTGGCCTTGCCGCCTCCGGGGACCGTCCCCACCATCTCCCGCTGCTCCGCGCACCTCCATGTCGCTCGGCAGCCGCCGCGCAGCAAACTTAGCACCTTCAAAAGCCTCAGTGCCCGCGCATGCGCGGTAGGAAGCTCCTTCGGGTTCGGCCGCCAACGCAGTCTTCGCCCCCGGAAATGTTTTCTGGACCCGTCTCAATGCGCAGGCGCCTTGGCCGGCCTGTCGCTGCGTCCGTGACCTCCGGCAGGCAGCGCGGCCTCCGCCCGGAAGTGCAGTCCAGGGTCAGCGCAGGCCGATCCGCACACCGCTGGTTTTTCCGGTTTCGCTGCAAGACGTGCTCACTAGTCCTAAGACAATGAGGTGATGGACCCCACCCCCTTACGTGTCCTACCCCCGTGTTCCTCTTGGTCCTTCGCCAGTGTGTGTGGACCTGCCCCTCTGGTGGACGTTCTACTGTCGCTTGCTTTTCCTCTTATGCTTTGAAACAGCTTCAGTGGTGAGCATATCATACTCACGAGCTTGAGTTTCAAAGAGGGCCGAACGGATTTCTGCAAACACGTCATAACAGTGATTTTAAGAATAATAGAAGAATTTGGTAGTGGCGCCCTGGCAAGATTAGAATGTTAACAGAAAGAAAATGACGTGTATTGCCTGGGTTTTACCTCATAGTCTCCTTGTGGATGTTCTCTCTCCTTGTCGTGTTACGAATCCTGAATTGTTCAGGAAATACAGGCAGCTAGACATGTAAGTGGTTCTCCTAGTGCACAGTGAATGAGGGATATGACTGTGTAGCTGTGGCTTTTTTAAAGATAAACTTGCTAAATAAACCAAAAATCACTTTCATGCTAGGGCCCTCCATTGTACAGAGTTAGAAAATGAGACACAAAAGGAGTGGTTGTCTAAGGTTTGTAAAAATGAAAAGCAATTCAACATTACCGTGCTGAAACCCAGGTACGTGTTAAGAGCTGTGCATTTTCACAGCCCCCTGGAACTTCCTCGCCTCTCACACTCAAGTGGAAAATATGCACCAAGGACTACAGATTGGATTATTACACTGCAACCATGATCCAACACGTTCAAAATAGACTACAATTACTTGGGTTGGGCCTGAGGTACAGAAGCTAGTATAGGACAGTGTCAGCAATCAGACCACAGAACGTGTTATTCTGGAAGCCTGGACAGCTTGGATGTAGAGGTTGGACGCACACCACAGTCGGCTGATGCAACCCGGATCTAGTCTGTCATCAGATCCGCACTGCACTCGAATCTAACCTGGATGTAGCGCACGGCGCTCTACTCTGCACATGCGCTCTACTTTGCACACGGCACCGGACCCTACCGTGCACAGTAGTCTGCCCCCCCCCCAAACCGTTAGCATACATGGACTGTTTCTACCTCTAAGACACTCCCCCTCCCTATATCCTTATAAAAATTGCTAAACCCCTCCCTAGGGCGTGACTTCTCTAGCCCTCTCTCTCTCTCTTTCTCTCTCTCTCTCTCTGTCAGACCAGTGAACCTTGCCCCAGAGCATTCTCAGTAAAGGCTCTACATTTCTATTTTCCCACATGGTCAGCCCATTCTTTACAGCCAGCCCAGTATTTTTAAGAAGACATTTCAGATCTTCTGAAGTTCAAAGGCAGTAAGGTCTCAGGGGAGAGGTGATGAATTTGGCTTTAGCTGAAGGTGATAATGCAGATTTCTTTAGGCAGCTATCAAGAAGTGTCTCGGCCCACGGGAGGGTAGAACAGGTTCCTTGGGGGAGGGAGTGAGAGATGGGACAAACACACGCGCACACACACTACCAGGTGCTGATCAAGTCGTT
Source organism: Tupaia belangeri chinensis (assembly GCF_000334495.1). Taxonomy (NCBI): domain Eukaryota; kingdom Metazoa; phylum Chordata; class Mammalia; order Scandentia; family Tupaiidae; genus Tupaia; species Tupaia belangeri. Next base: position 2,182,131 of record NW_006159859.1, read on the forward strand.
GTCTTCTGTCTACTTCCGTTTATTGAAGAGAAATGGCGAGTTATATACAGCTGGTGGGAACCAATTGGTTGCCCAAAATGCAAATGAGATAGAACAGCATGAACCAATCATTGCTGTGGGTGGATCTCTCCCGTTGCCTAGAAACCCAACCACTTCCGGGGAGAATGGTTGATCACATGATTTCTGAGAAATGGTTTGCTCAGTGAGGAAGTGAAGTCTAATGGTTTCCAAGATGGCGGATAGCTCGAGATGGCTTCTGTATGCAGTGCTCACCACAAAGAGGGCTCATGACCATTCTAGGAATTTGGCTAATTTTATGAAGTATTCTCTCCAGCAATAGAGAATTGTGTTATTTTAGTGTTTATCTGAAAGCATGGAAGTGCTTATCTTAAGTCACCTTGAAGTTCTAAGAGTCCCTACAGTTCGTTAAATTGGAATTTTTGGAGGCAGTCAGGGTAGCAATTTTTAAGGGCTGCACACATAATTTTGTCTTATTTCTCTGTCTCAAATGGGACATTTTTAAGTCTTAAAGGGCAACGTCTACAGGATGCTGAGGAAATTAGAGAAAGTGGGAAAGCTAGGAAGATACTGGATCCTCCAGCCCTCACGTTCCAATTTATAGCACAAAAGATGGTTATAGATGTGAAAGGGGAAGGTTGTGCTAACACCATGTAGTCCCACACTTTGTTCTAGGATCAGAATGAAAAGGTCCAGATGCTTATTCAGCATCTGTACTTCTCCTTGTGCTCCTTGTGGCCACTTGGGGAGATGCCACTCTTTTACTTCCTGAAGGAAATATTGAAGGACCAGTCAGGTGGTGTGGCAGTTAAGGTGGCTAGATCTTATATGATAGACCGCCTGGTTTTAATCCTGGACCTGACAGCTTGAAAAACACACTGGGTGCATATGCATGTGTGCTCAAAATCCTAAGCAGAGAGGGGATTGTGGTATGGCCATCTCCCCGGTGGGTGATTTCTCACTTTCTCTCTCCCTATTTCTCATCAGCAAGTACACATGCCCTGTGGCAAAAAACAAAGCAAAACACAACAGAAAGTATTGGACAGAAAGACCTCAAATTCTATTGCATTGTGAGCTAGTGTACCTGATCTAGGTGCACACAGTACAGTTGACATATAATTAACTATTAGTCTTCTATGAGGAGTTGACAAAAATGATTTTTGAAAAGTTTTTTTCTTGCATAAAAAATAAGCCACAGATTTAGTGTTCTCAGTTCAAGAGAAAAAGTCACGTTTTCCCCATTCCCTAGGTTGGAGAGTAGGGCACGTAAAGATGCCATTCTGTTCATTTAAGTCATTGTAGTATTGCATAGTGACCTCAGAATTGGAGGATTACTTGAGTTTCAGTCGTATAGGGCAGAGGAGGTAAAACCTGTACCAAAAAGACACTCTAATCTAATTTAACATGGAAATGGGTACAGACTCATGGTTTAATAGCAAACAGAGTTGTAGAATGGAGAAATAGTACCTCAGTAGTCCTAACCTTTTCTGTTTCTTCATCATCCCTATGCATATGATACTTCATAAATAACCTTCTTTTCATAGAGTGACTCTCTGGAGATTAAGGGCCCTTTGTAAGAAATTGAGGGAGGGAATGATGCACATTCCCAGGAATACATGGTACTGTTACATTCTGATCGGGAAGTAAGAAGAGGATGTCGAGTCATATTCAAATTATAGGAGTCTTTATTGCCAGCAACTGTGGGAGGACTGTTGTCTCTCAAAGACCCACAGACCCGAGTGTAGGGAGAAGGGTGCTTATAAAGGCAAAAACCACATTTGGGTTGACATGGCGGGAACAGTAACCATTGAGGAGGTGGTGATGAGAGGAAGGAGTGACCTTGTGCAAGTGTTTGTACAGAAGCAAAATTAAGCACTGTTACCCTGGGCATCTTTAGGGTTGGGGACTTTCTAGTCTTTATACAACCACAATGAAATCTTAATGGATTTAACAACCCAAGGAAAAACAATGGAATTTTAACAGACTCCGCTTGCCCAGGGAGGGGAGAGTTGTAAAAATGGTGAAGCTTGATTCAAAATGGAGGTGCTCATGCTTCAGTTCAAGAATTGCTACATCAATTCTCTTATCCATGCAGACTGAAATAGTGTATTTGGTTTAAAGAAGCTAAAAATAGGAGAATAGAGTTTAAAAGATTTTCAACACTGCTTTCTCACAAAATATTCCTTTACAAATTCTAGCTCAAAAGAAATAAAGAGGTTGTTGTGCATTTTATAATGCTTATTCTCTTACATTACTCTGCTTTTCCTTAATTAGCATCTATGGGTCCTCATGGACTGTACTAGTTAGACTCTCTATAGTCTGGATATTATATGATACAAACCATCCTTGGAGTGGCTCGTTCCATCACTTCTTTCAAGTTATTATTTATACATTACCTACTGCATACCATCTTTATTCCCTGACCATCCCTAGGGACCAGTGATGGTGTAATGGTTATGTCGCTGGACTCCCACATAGTCAACCATGGTTCGAGTCCCAGACCTGGTGGTTTCAAACTCACACCTGGCGCATGTTTGTGTGTGCCTAATATCCCAAGGAGAGAATGGAGGAGAAAGGATTGAGGCATGGCCATCCTCCTTGGGGGTTGATTTCTCACTTTCTGTTTCTGTCTCTGTCTCTCCAGTGAGTGCACAAGCCCTATAGTAAAGGTCTCTCTAAAAACAAAACAAAGCTGCTCTGATCTTACCCTGGCACTCCATATCCCTTCTCCTGGCTTCATTTTTCCTTCCTTATATCTTTCTTTCCTTTTCTTCTTCTTTTTTAAATTGCCAAGGGGTGTATGCACTTTTGTGTGTGTGTGTGTGAATGAGAGAGAGAGAGAGAGAGAGAGAGAGCTCTCTTCACCATGGGGTGTGGCCATACCACAGCACATGCACAGGTGCCCAGCATATTTTTCAAGACTTCGTATTCAGAATTCTAACTGTGGTTGGTCATACAGGATCTTTTAACTTCTAGGCCTTGGGGTTGATCCATCATAAATTCTTAATAAGTGTTTTCAAATGTTATTTTGAATGAAAATTTACCTACATGACCAAATTTAATAAAATTGAATCTGGTTCCTAGAATATACAGACTTTAGAACCAAATGTATGGGTTGTTTAGTCACTTACTGGCTTTTGACCTCTGACAAATTATATAACCCCTCTTTGCCTCAGTTTCCTCATGCTAGACAAACCTAGTAATACTAGTTCTTATTACGTAGGGTTGTTATGAGGATTAACTTTTTTTTTGAGAGAGAGATTTTTTTGTTATAGGGCGCCTGCGTTCGCCAGACAGACAGAGAGAGACAGAGAGACAGAAAGCGAGAAGTCACCCCCCAGGGGGGATGGCCACGCCGCAATCCCTTCTCCTCCATTCTCCTCTCGGGATCTTGGGCATGCACGCACACACACCTGGCGTGAGTTTAAGCCACCGGGTCCGGGACTTGAACTGCGGTCGACTACGTGGGAGTCCAGCAACATAGCCATTACACTAACTGCTGGTCCCTGAGGATTAACTTAAGTTGATTATTGTAGAGCACTTTGGAAAGTGTCTAGCACTTTGTAATCACCATGTATTAACTTGTAGTGGTAACAAGAGTTGCATTTGACTATATCTGAAATAATTCTATATTTTATGAATAAACCATTTATTTATATTTTATAATTTCTCTTTGTGTGTTGGAGCCAATTTGTATCTTGATAATTTTGGAGGCCCTGGGGACTAGATGTCTTTTTCATGTATAGTTATAGATGGAAATAAGAATGACAGGTATCTCCAATTTAGTTAAGCTTAGAATTTAACAAAGGCCAGGTGCCAGCAGATGGTGTAATGGTAATGTTGCTGGACTCCTATGTAGTTGACCACGGTTCTAGTTACAGACTTGGTGGCTTAAAACTCACGCTGAGTGCATATGCATGTGCCCAAAATCCCGAGGGGGAGAATGGACAAGAAGAGATTGCAGCTTGGCCATCACCCCAAGGGGTGATTTTATGCTTTCTGTCTCTGTTTCTCCAGCAAGTGCATGTGCCTATAGCAAAAATCTCCCTAAAAAAATAATAATTTAACAAAGGCCATATATTTGGGCATCCTTGGAAAAATTTCCAGTGGAAAATGTGAATTCAGGATACTCTATATTTGTTTGTTGTTGTTTTTTTTTTTTTAATTTGCCACAGGGTGCATGTGCTTGCCAGAGAGAGGAAGAGATGAGAGGGAAAGTGAAAAAGGACTCCCATGGGGAGTGGTCATGTCACAATTCCTTCTCCTCTAGCTCTACCTCCTTCCAGGATTTTAGGCATGCACACACACACATGCCTGGCTTGTTTTTCAAGCTACCAGGTCTGAGACTCAAACTGCACAAGTCGTCATGTGGGATCCAGTCACTTTAACTACCATGTAACTCACTGACATAGTATTCTATGTTTTATGAGAGTGGATACTACTTTAAAATGCATATAACATGGTTGTTTTCACATATTCAGTTTCAGTCTTCCACGTCTATATTCTAAATTTCTATGCCAGATTCAAAGTTCCATGGGAACAGAATGGAATTTTTTTGTTTACTACTAAAAGTCATGTCAAATTTGGCACATGGTAGGTGATTGATTCATATTTGGTTAAAGGAATATATATTCTTGGCCGTTCAGTTTCCATGGAAGCTGTAGTGAACAAATTATATACTTACATATCAGAAGCAATAATTTATTATTTCCATGTTTAAGAACCTAATATCTGGGGCTAGCAGGTGGTTAAGAGCACTGACTCCCACATCCCTGATTGCGGTTCGAGTCCCAACCTGGCAGCTTGCTTTCTCACATTCTCTCTCTCATTCTGTCCCTCTCTAGTCAAATTAAAATAAATAAGTAAATAAAGTTCAATAAAATAATTCTTTAAAAAAACTAAAACTAAAATGAGAACCTATTATCTTAGGGGCCAGCAATGGCATGGTAATAACGTCGTTGGACTTCCTCATGGTCAACCGTGGTTCGAGTCTTGGACCTGGTGGCTTCAAACTCTCACTGGGCACTTGTGCACTGTCCCAGCCCACGGGACAATCGAACAGGCTACCTGAGTGAGAGAGCGGAGGTCTGGAACCGGCGCAGCCTCACAACACGGGAGCAACAGTGTCACAGCTCTGAATGGTATACAGTCGCTCGTTTATTGAGGGCCACAGAACATTCTTATATACACAGCAGGGTGGTAATTTGCTGCTCAATATGTAAATGAAGGATATGTTTTGGACCAGTAATTGATTATTTTGTCAGGGAGCATTACCCAGGGGGCGGAGCTTAGGGGTGGATTGCTGTCAGGGACCTGATTGAGAAGCTGCTTGCGGATGTTAGCTAGGTTGGGAAGCTGAGGGGCAGATTGTTTACTCCTGGAACAGGGAAGTCCAGAGGTCATCGCGTGAAAGTAATTTCAGCCATTTTGGTGCATGTGGCTCTCCTCAGTGCACATGTGCCCAAGATCACAGGAGGAAAATGGAGGAGAAGGGATTGTGGCATGGCCATCCCCCTTGGGTGGTGAAGGCTTGTTTTCTGTCTCTCTGGCAAGCACATGTGCCCTACATAAAAAATAAATAAATAACCTTTTATCTTACCTTTCTTTTCTTCTGTCTAGATTTTGTTTACTAGAAATCACCATGACTCATTTTTCCTCATGACCTCTTTCAATTCCTTTCCCTCCTGTGTCTTTCAACTTTTGCCTGTCATTACTAGCTAATGACCTCTTTTATGCATTGAAGTCAAATTCTCAACAGAAACCCTACCTGGTTATAATTAGTTAGAATTATTGGTTTGGGACAAAGTTCTCATACCACAATCTACTTTCATTTTTAGAAATTGACCAACCTTGGATCCAATGGTCATTTTTGGCCTAATCAGATAAGGATGATCTGGTTCAGAAAAAGGTTTCCCATGGATAAAGAACAGCTAAGAGCAGTTACATCAGTAGAACTTCTATATGTAAGAAATTCTCAGAATATAGGATGGGATGGCTGGCTTTAGAAGTTGAGGCTGTCCAGCATGCCCTTGTTTATTCACTTACCTACAGTTGTTCGTGTTTACTGTATGTTAGAGGGATGTAGTAGAAGTATAGATGGAAGACTCTATCCTTGCCCTCATGGAGCTCAGACTAAAGGAGAGAAGAGGCCAGCAGATTGAATATGGAATAACTGTATCAGAGAGGCAAGTATATCGTTCTATGGGAAAACACAGAACACACCATCTGGATTGGAGTGTGAAATAAGATCCATCCTTACTGAGGTTTTTCTCTTATTTATTTTTTTAAAGAGATTTTTGCCATAGGACACATGTGCTCCCTGGAGAAACAGAGAGACAGACAAAAATCACCCCTGGTGGTAATTTCTACTCCATTCTCCTCTCAGGATTTTGGACACACACACACACGCGTAGTGTGAGTTTTAAGTCACTGGGTCTGGGACTTGAACCACAGTTGACTACATGGGAATCTAGCAATATAACCATTTTGCTATCTGCTGGTCCTGAGGTTTTTCTGTCTAAGGATATATTACAGAGTGGAATTTTTGTGTCGCTTTTATGTTCTTTGATAGTCTTTATAAAACAGATAATTAAAAAAATTATCTAAAGTGAAACCAAGAAATGACATTGATATACTTCTTAACCCAAAGAACATTTTTTTTTTTCAGGTTTAGAAGGGTACTGACTCGAGATACTTTCCTCACTGAGTGTAGTGTGTTCTAGAATTGTTTGAAAAGAACCATTTACACCCCCTGTAACCTGAGGGATAGGGTCTTTAAACTGGGCAGAGGTCTAGGGAGAACTTCCTTACCTTCACTTAGATGTCTACTGCTACTCTGGCTTCACAGGAACCCTAACCACTAACTACTGGGCAGGTATTTAAGTTTTTTATATTCCTGGGAATCCAAACTAATGGCAGGGAAGATCTCTGGCAACCCTTCATTATAATGGAATCCTCAATAGGAATAGATATGGATGATTGAAGAGGCCCTCTGGAAAACTATTATTTATGACTATTAATTTGCTCCACGCCTCCTAACTTATCTTCTGCTGCTCCCTTGCTTACTCGTCTTTTCCAGCCAATTCTCCAATAACATATTTTCTAATAAGCAGCATGAATGTTGGCCATTAGACCCAAAAGTCATGAATATACGCCACCCTGCACATTAGCACACACTGAGTTAAAGTATAACCTACTCCTACATGGCTATCCAGTTTTGTGATGATGCTATTCTAGGTATTCTTATTCAGACCAAGACAAACCTGAGAATGTAGCTTCTTTTGCAGAAATGTTTATTGATATAAATATCTCTACCAGTGATTTTTATTATTTAATACTTGATATCTGGCATATAGTACATTCTTAAACTTGTTTTTTGCTCCATAAATGAAAGCAACTTGAGGGAATTGGTTTAGGATGACTGAAAAAGAATAAACTACTGTTGATTGTTTAGTATGGAATTTAGAACCTAAGAAGCATTTAATAATTACCACTTCATACTGCAGAATATGGTATTCAAACCTTCTGGAACACTCTAGACCCTGAAATGTAGAGGAGACTGCATTGCAAACCTTTGACTGAGTCCATGCCCTTGACCACTAGATGGCATTCTCCTACTATGGAGAGGACAAGTAGCAGAATGTAAAGAAGTATTTCATAATGTTTCCAAGTGTCTGTCTATCCCTTCTCCCCTTCTCATCTCCATAGAACCCCTTCTCACTCCCATTCCACCCTTGGCAACAATCTTACTCATTCACCTCTCTTTAGGTGCCCAGGGATCTTTCTGCCAGTCTTTCTAATTGCTCATAGGAAAATATCTTTTGTACTTATTATAGCTGATTGGAATGGAACCAGCTACATATTTTTCAGGGCCCAGTGTAAACTGGAAGTGCAAAACGCTTTGTTCACTAACTACTGAGAATTTTATATATTTTTTGAGAGGTTTTCACTATAGTGCGCGTGCGCTCGCCAGACAGAGAGAGACATAGAGACAGAAAGCAAGAAATCACCCCCCGGGGGGATGGTCACGCCGCAATCCCTTCTTCTCCATTCTCCTCTTGGGATCTTGGGCATGCACGCACACGCGCCCGGCATGAGTTCTAAGCCACCGGGTCCAGGACGCGAACCGTGGTCGACTACATGGGAGTCCAGCGACATAGCCATTATGCTAACTGCTGGTTCCCCACTACTGAGAATTTTAAAGCAGCAACAGCAGAGCGCTCAACCACCAGAGGGACCTGTGAGTTTGCAGGTCATAATAACATTTCCCTCCCTCCACCCAAACCTCATTCCAACACCCTTTTATTCTGTGACATACACCAGAAGGGCTGCTTGAGATAAAAAGCAATCTCTAACAGGTGCAGTTGTAATTCAATCGGACCCACAGGGTAAAGGTTCTAGGACTGGGTCATGGGACCTCTCTAAGCATTCTGTCCCTGACTTGAGCGGGCTACGACTGGGAGTGGAACATGGCATGGGAACCCTGTCAGACATGGCCTCTTTGTTTTTTTTTTTCTGTGCCTCTCTTTCTCTCATGAAATAAAGTAAAAAAAAAAAAAAAATGAAAACAGAAGAATCATTCAACATTATTCAGACATGACAGATTCTTAGAACTGGAAGAGAATTTAAAGATGTTGTCCAATCCCTCATTTTAAAGATGATTAAACTACATTCCAAAGAGATGAAGTAACTCCCCAAAGTCCTCAACCAGTTATGTCACAGACTAGGCTGGAACTAAGAGTTCACATCTGCCAGGCCGAGGCTTGCTCTATCACACTGGCTCAGTGAGAGCGATTTTGAGAAAATAATTTTCCCTTCTAACTCAAAACATAGTTTACTCTGTTTTCTCTATAAGAGAGGGGGACATGTTCGTGTTTCTTATCAAGTAACACCTCTCTGCTAGGCACCATGCTAGATGTTTTATGCATAAACCTCAATTAAAAGCAATCTCAGGAAATCATTACTGTTTTTCCCGTTTTTAAAGAGAAAAATTGAGGATCAGAACTTGAAGTGAAAAGACTTGAGTTCAGTAAGACATCAGTAAGTGAAAAGACAAGAGTTCCGGCAAATCTATGATTCTACAACCCATTTTATTTTACCACATCATTCCTGAATACCAGGAAGGCTGAGTCAGCCCTTATTTCTTAGACATTCATCTTTTTCGGTTAGCTCTGGATGGTCTTAGGAATGCGTTACAGGCTATCCATGTTCTTCAAACTCACCAGGCTTGTTCTTGCCTTAGGACCTTTGCTCTAGGGTGCTTCCTTTGCTTGGGTACCCTCTCCACATATTCCTTCAAAACCCAGACTACATGTCAGGTAGGTAACAGGGAATCCAATCATACAGGCTATCATAAGCCATTGTGAAGACACTGCCTTTCTCTCTGAATGAAATGGGAGCCATTGCTGTGTTTTGTGCAGTGAATTGACAGGATCTGATTTATTTTTGAGGTTTTAATTTTGTGTAAATGTTATTGCCAGAGACCACACGCACTTGCCAGAGAGAGAGCAAGAGAACCATACCTCCACCCCCAAAATGGGCATAGTCACGTGGCAGTCCTCTTTCCTCCATTCCTCCATTCCATCAAGATTTGGGGCATGCATGCAAATGCACTCAGCATGTTTTTCAAGCCATTGGGGTTGAGATTTGAACAACAGTCATGCAGAATCTGGCTCCCAATGCACAGAACTCCCTGCTGAGAAACAGGGCTGGCCTGAAATGATCAGATGTAGATTTTTGAAGGATCTTGTGGTTGCTGTGTTGAAAGAGAGACTGAGAGGTGGCGTTCAGGGGGTTATTAGAGTAATCCAAGGGAAAGGTAATGACAGCTCAGACCAAGGCAATAGTAGTGGAAAGCATAAGAAGTGGTTGGATTCTGGCATTATATGTATGTATAAATATTATATTTTAAACTTTTTGTTATGGGACATTTCAAATACATACAAAAGTAGGAGAATATAATTAATTCCCATATTCCTACTAGTAATCAGTAAACCTATGTCATGTGTTACCATGTGTCATGTGTTATCACATGTCATGTGTTGCCATTTCTCGGCAGCTGCAATAATTGTGAGTTTATGATATATCTTGTTTTATTTAGACTCCTTCCCACTTCCTTCTCAACCCTGTGCTGGGGAGAAAGCAATCTGAGCAAAGCCCAGATACCATATTTCCTTCGTACCTATTTCAGCTTCAGCTTTTTCAGTTGCATCTAACCACCACTTTCTTCTGCTTTCTACCCTATGGCTTCAGCTTGCTCATGGTTTCATGTACTTCTTATCATCTGTCCTCTTTGACCTCTTTAAACCTTGTTCTTTCCTACCAGCTACTGTGTGTATTTCTCACATACAAACTTTCTAAAAAGAGGCTCTTCTAGGTTCCATTAGTTGCTGTCATTTCCTCTGCTCAGCTCCTAAGCTGGGCCAACCATGTGGCAGATTGGCTGCTCTTGGGACAGGCACCCACTCTTTTTTTTTTTTTTTTTTTTTTTTTGTGGTTTGTGGGGGTTTTTTTTCATCTCTTTTATAG
>NW_006159859.1:2193269-2232073 GCF_000334495.1 Tupaia belangeri chinensis
TTTTTAATGGAGAGGTTTTATTTGCTATAGGGCGTGTGCACTTGCCAGACAGACAGAGAGAGACAGAAAGCGAGAAATCATCCCCCAGGGGGAATGGCCACGCTGCAGTCCCTTCTCCTCAGCTCTCCTCTCAGGATCTTGGGCATGCACACACACACACCTGGTGTGAGTTTTAAGCCACCGGGTCCAGGATGCGAACCACGGTTGACTACATGGGAGTCCAGTGACATAGCCATTACGCTAACTGCTGGTCCCAGGCACCCACTCTTGACCAAGCAGGTTGGTGTAATAACAAGATCAGTTGTCCTGAAGAGGAGATAATCAAGTGCCACTTAGCCAGCAATACACTTTTCTCCCATACCAATACCTAGTGGAAATTTTATACTGTAAAGGGTATAAATTGTGAAAAGAAGTAAGCCTGCAATGAGGCTAGAAATAGATGTCTCTAACCACTGAATTGCCATTATTGCATGGTCTGGCCTGGCTCATTTGGGGGCTATTCTTGGGTGCCACTAAGGAATTAAAGGACTTTTTTTTCTTTAATGATTTTTGTTTATAACAAGCTGACTAATAGCATAGATCATACTGTACTAGACTGAAAGTCAGGACTTACATTTAATTCTTGTGTTCCTCATGACCTCGGTATAATATTAGACAAGTGAATAAACTTGTTCGTGCCTTAGCCTCTCCACTTGTGTATGAAGGCATCATATGTAGTATTAAGGTTAGAGAAAAAAAAGCATGTGAAATTCTAAGTAATTACTATTTCACGTGTCAAGATTTTTGTGAAGTTATAACATGGACAGTGGATTTACATTTTTGCTTTTGCAAAAGGTTACGTGTTCTCTATTCATTTCCGTCATGCACTCACTTTGTGCATGTATTGAAATGTGTCTGTCCTATGTACGTATCACATGTGGCACACAGTAAGAGCTATGTAATGTTAGCTGCTATCCATATCATTGTCCAATAAAAACACAATTATTTGAGGCACTTAAAATAGGACATCGTGTGAGAGTATGAGTATAAGGAAACCTTTTGGGCCTTGGCAATATGGCAAGGCCATATTATGATTCTGCAAAAAAAAAAAAAGGGGGGGGGAGTCTGTTAAAAGTGACATTTCTGGCATGTAGTGCTTGTGGGCCTGCAGGTCAGTGCAGCCATCAGTCTCTTATTTTGCAGAATGGGATTTGTTAGAGTTGTCAAGAATAAGGCCTACTTTAAGAGATACCAAGTGCAATGAGAGGGTAAAACTGATTATTATGCTAGAAACGCTTGGTGATCCAGGATAAAAATAAGTACGACACACCAAAATACAGGATGATAGTTTGTGTAGCTAACAGAGGTATCATTTGTCAGGTTGCTTATGCCCATGTAGAAGGAGATATAATAGTCTGGCACAGCTTATGCACACGAACTACCAAAACATGGTGGAAGGTTGGCCTGACGAATTATGCTGCAGCATAGCTTACTGGCCTGCACTGGCCCGCAGGCTTCTCAATAGGTTTGGCATGGACAAGATCTATGAAGGCCAAGTGGAAGTGACCAGAGATTAGTACAATGGAGAAAGCATTATTGGTCAACCTGGTACCTTCACCTGCTATTTGGATGCAGAACTACCACTGGCAATAAAGTTTTTGGGGCCCTGAAGGGAGCGGTGGATGGAGGTTTGCCTATCCCTCACGGTACCAAATGATTCCCTGGTTATGATTCCGAAAGCATGGAATTTAATGCAAACGTCCATCAGAAGCACATCATGGGCCAGAACATTGCAGACTACGAGTTACCTAATGGAAGAAGATGAAGACGCCTACAAGAACAGTTCTCTCAGTATAGAAAGAACAATGTAATTCCAGACATGATGGACGAGATGTATAAGAAAGCTCACACTGCTATACAAGAGAACCCAGTCTATGGAAAGAAAAAAACAAAAACAAGAAAGAAGTTAAAAAGAAGAGGTGGAATCATCTCAAGATATCTCTTGCCCAGAGGAAAAATTCAGTAGGCCAGCTTCCTCAGAGCTCAGGAGCAGGCTGCTGAGAGTTAACCCAAACAATTTTCTATGACTTTACTCAAGATAAAGACAATAAACTTAAGGACAAAGAAAAAAAAAAGTGACATTTCTGGTATCTGATAGCCTTGTTCTCGAAGATCAGCCAGTAGGCAGGCTGCATGTGAATCACCAGGAAGGTTTCTGTGGTTCTGTTTTCAGAGAGTCTGATCTAGTAGGTTGCCAGTAGAGCTTAAGAATGTAAAAATGTTTTCATTTCTAAGGTGATATCAATTTCAGCCAGGTCTGGGAATCATTGACAGTACAGAAAAATATAATTCAAACATTTGATTTAGTACATCATTTGTTTCCTATCATATTATTTAAAGTGGTATATATTGGGCAATATCCACACCCAGATAAGACTGGAAAGATACCTGTCAAGGTCAGAGTTGTGCTTATCTCTGGAGTATAGGTTTATGGAAATATTTATTTCTGCATTTGCTCTTATTATTTCTAAGTTTTCTTTCAAGTAAATATTAATTTCATAATACTAGATGTTGCTGAGGACATTATCCACAGCCAGTGCAAGATTTTTTTTTTATCATTTTCTTTAGAGATATTTTTGCTATAGGGTACATGTGCTCACCAGAAAGACAAAAGTTAGAAATCCCCCCCCAGGGGGGTGGCCATGCCACAGTCCCTTTTCCTCCATTCTCCTCAGGATATTGGGCACACACACACACATGTGTGTTCAGCATGAGTTTTAAGCCACTGGATCCAGGACTTGAACCACAGTCAGCCATGTGGGAGTCCAGTAATGTAAATCTCATCTGCTTATCCCCCAAGATTATTTTTTAAGAATTAATTAACTAATTAATTAATATATTTGAATTTGATATAGGGCACAATAGAGAGGGAGAGAGAAAGTGAGAAAGCTAGCACCAAGTCTGGGACTCCAACCACCATCAGCCACATGGGAGTCCAGAACCCTAACCACCATGCCACCTGCTGGCCCAGAAGGTGCAAGATTTTAAAGACCTCCATGCAACCCATGCTTTTCATTTACAAAATGTGAAAAAAAAAATTAGTCAATACATATGTCACATTTTTGTTTTGTTTTGAAGAAAAGGAAAGTCTGGAAAGCAATGTGGGAAAAAATAGACTTTTTGGTTTTAAAAATGTTGCAAATTATTTCAGAACACCAAATAAAAGTATATTTTAGTGCTACGGCTATGTGTTGAAATCTGGTGAGCCATTGTAACGGAGCTGAGAGAGTGGAGATTTAATCTGATTACGGTGTTGAAAGGTGGGGTGTGTGAGAAACCATTGGGCATCAGGGCGGGGCCCTAGTTGTTGGATACGTCTAGGTGTGTAAGTGAATAGACACAGATGCATGCATGCTCCTGCCCACCACCAGACTGCAACGTAGCCATGACGACATGCCGCCAAACAGACCTCCAAACCATAAGCTGCATAAACCTTTATTTTTATAAATTACTCAGAATCAGGTGTTTTTCTTACTAGCACAGAATGAGCTAGAACACTTAGAAAATATATAACAAATTAAATCCTGTTAGCTTTTACTTCTTTTGCTTTGGCAAGACTGGAAATACACCGATGTTTATAAAAGGACTAATTGGTCAGTAACTGTATACTTGATGTGGAAAGAAAAACAGTTCTGGTATAATAAAGTTCTTCCATCCAATTTATATTCTGGGCTGTGCTCCAAGACAACGCTCATTCCTTTTTAAAGATCCTCTTGGCTTGTACTCCTTCATATGTATAAGTCTGAAAGGTGTTAAGAAAAATAAAAGGATTGGCCATTAAGATTTAAATCTAAATTAAGAAATATATTGGTATTATAGTTATGAATGAGTTTATATATTTTTTTGTACTTGACAACATTTTATACAGATAGAAAAAATACCCATTTTAAAAAGCTTTATTATGTAGTCATTTATATTTTTAGTTTAAATAGGCATTGATTTATTTGACATATATATGTGTGTGTGTGTGTGTGTGTGTGTGTGTGTGTGTGTGTGTTTTCTTCAGGAAATAGGCATCAGGAAATACCTTTATTTTAAATCAGTAAGATTTATGAGAAAAGAGTCTGTTTTCTGAAAACATGTGAAAGATATGTCAACAATGGCAAAAAAATTGTTATGTAATCATTTCAATCTTTAGAAAATATCTATAAATCTTTCTACAACTCACCTGGACTAGTTCACCGCCTATAATTTCTCGAACCGCATTCAACTCATTTCCATTGTCTGTTCGTTTGAATTTTCCAACAAGTTTATTTCCTTCAATGTTCCAAGTTCCCTAAATAATAGTAAAAGACATTTATGACATTAGGGTTGTACACGTGTCAAGCCCTGTTCTGAGTTCTGTGGATTTCCTTTTTCATTTAATCTTCACAGTGACCCTCTGAAGTAGATTCTTTTTTTATTTTATTTTTTTGATGAGAGATTTTTGCTATAGGGCTTGTGTACTTGCTGGAGAGACACAGAGATAGAAAGTGAGAAATCACCCCTCTAGGAAGAGATGGTCATGCCACAGTCCCTTCTCCTTCATTCTCCTCTCTGGATTTTGGGCATGCACACACACATGCCTGGTGTGAGTTTTAAGCTGCCAGGTCCAGGACTCAAATTGTAGTCCACTACATGGGAGTCCAGCAACATAATCATTACGCTATTTGCTGGTCCCTGAAGTAGATACTGTTATCTTCATTTTACAGATGAAGAATCTGTAATCATTCACCTGAAGTCACAGATCAGCAATTGAAACAAGACTGATGAGTCAAGCGTATATGTTAGTAATCATTACGATCCTCTCCCTTGATAATTTCCACAACTGAATTTTAAGGCGGATAAAAAGATTATCTTTTTTCTAAAACTTCTGTGTTGAAAAGATTGTCCTAAATGTAGTCATGGTTCAAATTAGTTTCATGGAGAGGTTAAGAACATTGTGATATTTTAGTTTATGTGAGTGTGATAGTAATGAAAGACTGGCCCAATTAACAAAACATCAACTGTTAAACTGCCATTGCAAACCTATATAATTGAACTAGAAAAATTCTGAGACTAAAAAAAGTTTTAAAAAGTTGACTGAATATGATGACTTCCTAATTTTTTTGTTTATTTCTTTCTTTCATGACAGAGGTAGAGAGAAACAGGGAGAAAGAAGGCATTCACACCAGGTTCCCGTGCTTAATCTGGCCAGAGATCACAGGTATGTGCTTCTGGTGTGTACAGAGAGCTCTGATCACGAACCAGGGACCTTCCCATGTGGGTCTTGGATGACAGAGTATTGCCTTGCCTCTGTGTCCCTGCTGCTGGCCTAAAAATTTTTATTGTAAACACCAAAAGGTGCATTCCCAATAACCCACAATGTAACTACCATTAGACTTTTCCATTTGGTTACTCACTCATTTGTTAATTATTATATTATTTCAGTACATTTATTAAATGGCTTTACATGTGAGTTGCTTGATTCTAAAAATTTTATTGCTGTCAGGTATGTAATGTTAAAAACTCCAAGCTTTAGGGACTAACAGTTAGTGTAATGGCTATGTTGCTGAACTCCCATGTAGTCGACTGTGGTTCGAGTTCCGGACCCTGTGGCTTAAACTCACACTGGGCGTGTGTGCGTGTGTGCACAAGATCCCGAGAGGAGAATGGAAGAGAAAGGATTGTGGTGTGGCCATCCACCCTAGGGAATAATTTCTCGCTTTCTGTCTCTCTGTGTCTCTCTGGTGAGCGCATGCACCCTATAGCAGAAACCTCTCAAAAAAAAAAAAAAATCCCACCAGGGATCAGCATTTAGCGTAATGGCTATGTCGCTGGACTCCCATGGAGTTGACTGCCGTTCAAGTCCTGGACCCAGTGGCTTAAACTCATGCCGGGCATGTGTGCGTGCATGCCCAAGATCCCAAGAGGAGAATGGAAGAGAAGGGATTGCGGCATGGCCATCCCCCTTAGGGGGTGATATCTCGCTTTCTATCTCTCTGTCTCTCTCTGTCTTTCTGGCGAGCGCACGCGCCTTATAGCAAAAACCTCTCCCAAAAAAAGAAACAAAAAAACCCTCCAAGCTTTAAATATCTTTATGAATGAGTATATACTCAGTCAATTGAAGGATATTTTTTCAATCTAGATTCTTCACAGATGTGTATACAAATAAAAATATTATATTTAAATATCCTCCTAATCTGTGCAATAGAAAAAGTGGATGAACCATTAGCTTCTTCAGTAAATGAAAGATACTGCATTAATTAAACCTCCAATGATATAGAGCAGACATTGTTTTAGGATTGGGTAGAAAAACAAGAATGCATTGCTTATAAAGGATTTCTTACAGTGAGTTCAGTTCCATCTGCAAGACTGTAATTAAAGGTGACACCAAGTTCAAAAACAATGTCAACGTTTCGAAAAGTGCTTGATTCTTTGACGGTGAATTTATTTCCTTCTTGTGTAATTATCAGTTTCAAATTGTCATGAGCTGCAAGCTTCCTTTTTACCATATTAATACCTGAAAAAGAAAAGAGAGTGAAGAAAATAGTCAGGAAACCATAGAAAAGTATTTATTTTTACAAGTTCTGTTTTGTTTGCTTATTTTTATTCTTAGGGTAGGGAAGAAAACTCAGTAGCATTGACTTTGCACAGGGATCTTCTTCTGTAGAAGTTTAAGCACAAAGACCCGAAGAGGCTCAGTGGTAAAACATGATGCTCTTGGGGCCATCAGATAGCATAGTGGTTAAGGTGCTGGACTCCCACATGGTCGACTACAGTTTGAGTCCTAGACCCAGCAGCTCACAACTCACAATGGGCATGTGTGCATGTGTGCCCAAAAACCCCAAAAGGAGAGTGGAGAAGAAGGGAGTGTGGTGTAGTTATCCTCCCTGGGGGGCGATTTCTTATTTTCTGTCTCTCCGTCTCTCTGGTGAGGACATGTACCCTATAGTGAGTGCATGTACCCTACTGCCTACAAATTGACTACATAAATCTTAAAGGAAAGGAAAGGAAAGGAAAGGAAAGGAAAGGAAAGGAAAGGAAAGGAAAGGAAAGAGAAAAGAAAAGAAAAGAAAAGAAAAACAATACTTTTTGAAGTGTTAGTTAAGATCTACACTTTCATACCTCCCTGAAAATGCAGGGACTGTAAGTACCCATGATCTGGGACTGGCTGAGGCTGGGTATGAATCATGGCATCAAGACTTTGCTGGCGGTGATCTCTCCATTTCTCTATCTGTCTCTGTCTCATTTATTGATGAAATAAAAAATAAACTTAAAAAAGAAGTTCAAGGTCAGCTAGATTATAGAAAGATTCAAGCTGTTTTTCTAAACCAAAAGAAAGATTAAATGATGAACAGAACTTAGAATCTTAGAGCTAAGTAATTTGATAAAATTAACTTTTTTTTGTTTAATGTTAAGTTTAAATGAAATTCCAAAAATATCAAATGAAACATTAGAGGTTACACTTATGTATTTATAAGGAAACACAGCTTTAACCCCACATACAGTCTTCATTTTTTTTTGTTTTTTGGTTTTTTTGTTTTTTGTTTTTTTTTTTTTTTTTCCTGAGAGATATTTGCTATAGGGTGTGTGTGCTTGCCAGAGAGGCAGACAAAGACAGAAAGCGAGAAATCACCCCTCAGGGGGGTTGGCTATGCTGCAGTCCCTTCTCCATTTTCTTAGGATTTGGGACACGCATACGTATACATCCAGTGTGAGTTTCAATCCACCGAGTTTGAGACTTGAACTGCTTGTGGTCAGCCACATGGGAGTCCAGCATCTTAGCCAACATGCCACCTGCTAGTCCCAATATTCTTATTTTTTTTCTTTTAATGTCCTTTTGCTTTCTATAATGGCTTATAAATTTTCAACTTCATAGTTCTTTTTTGCTTTTTATAACATTTCTGAGAGAAAAATGAGAAAATTTTATTGCCAAATTTATTATTATAAGAATGTACCAAGTTCATAAATTTAAACTTGGAATCCTTAAACTGTAGGATATAATTGATGAAAAGAATTTTTTTGGGGGAAACATACAAATATGTTTTCCCATCATATACGGTGTATGGCTGCCAGAGCATTGGTATAAATCTATAGATCTGTTCATCTAAAACTCCTACAGAAGCTGTTCGAGACTTTTTCCCCCAAAGTTTTAAAAATAAGAAGAAATAAGAATTAAATCTAATGTATTCAGAACTGTGACTGTTGATAGAACTCTTTTTCATTACTTTATTATACAGTCTTTGCTTTTCCATCCCCTAGAATTCAGTGTTTGAAGATCTGGAAGCCATCATTACACATTACCATGTTCTTATTCTAAACAAAAAAGCCAATTTTTTAAAAAATTGGTAAATCAATAGAGTTAAGGAAACATCTGAATCTTTTTGTCTGTTTCAGAGAAAAGCACTTAGTGAATCTCTTCTTCCACTAGTGAGACAGTCTATTTTTTTAAAATAATTATTTATTTAATTTTGTTTATTCATCATTTATTTTAATTTGATCAGAGAGAGATACACACACACACACACACACACACACAGAGGGAAAGTGAGAGAGCAAGCCACCAGGTCCAATATTCAAGCCGTGGTCAGCCGGTGGGAGTGTCCAGCGCCTTAACCATCACGCCACCTGCTGGTCCCCAAGACAGTCTATTTTTGTTAATATATGAAGTGAGAACATGATTTTCCCTGCTCTGAACTATCACATTTTCTACATTCTTACTACCACCACATCAGGAGCCATTTCCTAAGACTAGAAGTTTAGAATTAGGGGCTGGCAGGTGGCATAGTGGTTAAAGGCACTGGACTCCCACATGGCCGACTACAGTTTGAGTCCTTGATCTAGCAGCTTGCTTTCTCACTTTCCCTCTCCCTCTCTCTCACTTTGTCTTTCTCTGGTCAAATTAAAATAAATAAATAAAGTTACACGAAAGAAAAAAATGTCTGTGAAAAAGTAATGAATGAGCCACTAAGGAATGAAGTCCTTACCCATTTTTTCCATGAACTTGTCATAGTTCTCATTTCGATCTATCTTCCAAGTACCATCAAATGCCATGGTTTCAGTTTTGTCAGCCTGTAGGTGGTCAGAGATTCAGATCTGTCCTCAGGAGAGAATTTATTCTATTTCTTATCTTAAAACCAACCTCACACTGTGATGTGGAGGTTTAAAGTTCAAGAGATCACCCGACTATACAAGGAAAAGCCACTCTACCTTGTTTCCATAAAGCTCTTCTTCTGAAATTCAACTGAATGAAAACAGGATTAGCATACCTACTCTGCCTTAAACTATGATTTGTGGGCATGTTTATCTGAAGAATTAGAATGCATGCTGACTGAAGATAGTTTTCCTACTTATGAGTTCCAAGCGCACACTATATTGGAGTTAACATAATTTATAGCATATTTAATATCAAATAATGTCTGGGAAAAGAGACTATTAATGACCTATCAGATTTTCACAATAGTAATTACCTTATAAAGTAAGACTTAATGAAAATATACAGTTGAAAAGTTAAAATGATTATTGGGACTGAAGATTTATTTTCTAATAAGTCCTTTCATATTTTATTTAGGATTGCCAGGAGTTTGGACAAATATCCTGGCACCTGGTACAGTGCATGAACACAGTCGGTATTTGTTACATTTTCGTTTTGGTCTTGAATAGTGATAGGCCCCTAGTGATAGGCCCCTGAACAAAATTTCAACCGGATAACATAAAAATTCTCAGAATCAGTTCCTTTTTTTCTTTTTTTTTTTTAATTGCCAGAGGGTATATGTGCTTGCCAAATGGGGGATGTAGAAAATAAACCCTCCCTCAGTAAGGCATGGTCATGCCACAGTGGAGGATCTCCTATCTATCCTGGGGATTTTGGACTGACATTCACATATACCCTGTGTGTTTTTCAAGTCATATGCAGGCCAGGATTTGAACCGCTAACCATTAGACTATGGCTGACCCAAGTTTTAAACATCTGCTATATGTAGAAAGAACAAAAGCCAGTTCGCCATGCTGTTAATTAAAACTATTCCTCTGTTTCACCCTTGTGCCTGCTCAACTCCAGTCCTAGTAGAGTAAGAAGCTACAGCTCAACATGTGTTGGGCCAGCAGATGGAGTAGTGGTTGAGGTGCTGGACTCCCACATGGCTGGCTGCGGTTTGAATCTGGACCCTGCAGCTTGAAATTCATGCCAGGCACGTATGTGCATATGCACAAAATCCCAAAAGGAGAATAGAGGAAATGATTTTGCGGACTGACCGTGCTCCCTTGGGGGCAGGGGCGGGGGTGGGGAGTGACTTCTCACTTCTCTCTCTCTCCTGTGAGTGCACATGTCCTATAGAAAAAAAATCTCTCTCTCTCAAATAAAAAGATGTGTCTGGCGTGTAGGTACAAGGGTAGCTAGAAAGATCAAAAGAGAAGGTTACCCTACCTCCCTTTCTCCCCTGCAGGCTTCTAGTCTGAAGCCAGCCTGCACTGGGGAGGAAATACACTAACCTATTCTGAAGTACAGAGTTTTTGAGTTTTGGCACAGGAGAAAGGTCATAGTAGGAAGTCCTTTACATGAATAACTTTAGCTTTATTTTTACAAACTGGCTACGTTGTCTTTAACTCTCTTTGGTCAAAGATAATGAAAATCTCATCATTTGAAAATCATTGACCTAGTATACTTTCAACATGGGGGGAAGTAAAAAAGTTTATAAGTACTCTAAATCTGATGACTAAAAATCTCTCAGGTAATCCACCACCGTGGGTAATTCATGAATGTAGAAGGAGATGAATGATGAATCCAATCTTTTTTTCTAGATTAGAAAAAGGACTGTATCTGGTCACAAAAATAAAAATGTGATATCACAAGAAGAACATAGGTTTTAGAAACAAATTAACTTGAGCTTCAACACTGCAACACCCATTATTATGCAGGGCCTTGGTAAGATTACTCAACCTCTCTGAGCTTCAGTTTCCTATAAAGTGAAGATAATAATAGTACTATATAGAGACTTTCATGAACAAATTGTACAACTGATCTTCAAAAAGTTCATGAGAAAAGGTGTATTATCAAAAAATGCATGGATTTCATTTTTTGTGCCCAAATAAATTCATACTTTAATTCCATTTTAACAAACTTATTGATATTTCTGCATGGAAAGCACACACCTAAGTTATCAGGTATGTCTTAGGTTTGCCTGTTCAGGATAGCATCATTGCTATAGTACCATCTGGGCTCACATCTTTCCACTCTGTGATGTCATAGCAGTTGAGATGGAAGTGCTTAATTCAGTCACGTAGGAAGGTGGGGAGGAAGAGGCTAGAATGACGTCCTACCATTGTTCACCTAACAGTGTCTTTCAAACATGATCTTGCTGTTTGTCTCATGGCCACTTTAAGTGTCTCAAGAATGGAATAGGATAAGTTGAAAGCACAGAGCATTTGGACTCCCACAAACTTGCCAACAAAACGGACATGTTAAATTTTCAGTATTTATTTATCAGTGGCAGTAAGCCTAATTGAAAGTCAGTTAGAAAACCCTGTTATCTCTGTAGAGTGGCATCATTAGATTTTTTTTTAATGCACAGATCATATTTTTAACATCATCCTTATTTCTTCACTAGCTCCTCAACTCAATGACACCCTGATTCTTATTAATTACCTGTATTCCTTCTAGATAAGAATATTTAGCATGATGCCCTACAGACATTTCTTACTGATGATAACGATTGAGCCAATGAGAAAAGAGCCTACCCAGCTCTTTACTTTTTGTTCTGGTAATACTAGAAGACTTAGAGTTTTGCAGTTTGGGAAAGTAAGAGGATTAAATGTATGTGTGCATGTAGGTGCAGAGTCCATGTAGTTAGAACTATACTCTCTGGGTTCTGCAGGCCACATTACCAGCTGAGTCAGCTGAATCAAGTGGACAGCAGCAGAAGCTCCTGCTTTTCTTGCTCCAAGGACAAGTATAAGCCATGTTCCTCAAGGGGGCTTACCATCTTGGCATCTACTTATATCTCCAGTCTCCTTCCATTCTCTTCTTTCGTTTTGTTTTTCTATAGAACCTGAGCACTTGCCGGAAAGAGACAGACAGAGAGACAGGGAAAGTGAGAAATTCCACCCCCAACCCCCAAAAAGGGGATGGCCATGCCACAGTCCTTTCTCTTTCATTCTCAAGATTTCGGCATGGATGCACATGCCCCTGGCGATATTTTCAAGATACCAGGTCCAGGACGTGAACAGCAAAATAGGCTATGTGGGATCTAGTCCCTTAGCCTGCTGGCTCTCTTTGCATTCTTTACTCCAACTTCTAGATGTTTCTCATAGTCACCAGTCTCTGAATGCTCATACTTCCATTGCATCAACTCCCAGCGTCATCACTGACGGCTCTAGGAAACCTGCCTTGAGCTACCAAGAATGAGTCAGGAAATCCTCCTCCCAGGGTTGATGATCTCCTAAAAGGTTCAATGTAGCTCATAAAAGACAAAAACAACAGATTTATAATAACCATGGATATATTGTCATGAAGTCTGAAGACATCATTAGCAAGGGTAACTGGATGTTAAAAGTCATGTCAAAGAAATAGCTCTCTAGAAACCACAAAAAACCTTTTACTGTATTTATAGCACAAGATAGTATTTTTTTCTAGAATATTATGTTTTTATATATCACTTATGAGAAAACATATTTTAAGTCATTTTCTAATCACCTCAGGATTTATGGGTCCTGTTTTCTTTTCCCCTTTTGTTATGCCAAAGGACATGTACATGAGAGAGAGAGAATTCCCCTCCATGTATAACACACACACCATGGGGCCTGGTCTGTTGCAATCCTTTTTGTCTCCAATTCCCCATTTCATCAGGATTCTGTTTTTTAAGCCACCAGGGTCAGGACTGAAATCCTGGTTGGTCGTGTGACATTCAGCTTCCTCCACATAACATTTAAACACTGCCCTGTCAAGCTGGCCTGATTTTTTTTTTTTTTAAATCCAATTGGTTTAGCCTGTATTTGTCAAAGAGAGACCAGTCTCTATCAGAGCCATATCAGAGAAGAAGCTGAGGGACAGATAGAAGTAGTTACAGTAACATCTTAAGGTTACTGTCTAATTCCTAGCAGTGAATGAGGAGTGAGGGAGAATTCTAAAGTTTGCTGGCAATTTGCTTCATTCTGTTTTAATGATTAGTCTCTAAATTTTAGGAATATGAAGACTTGTTTAATAATGTTCTAGATTTTGTACTGACATGGCTAGTTTGTTTTCTTCCAAAAAGACTACAGACATGTGCAAGTGGAAGGATGTCTACCATTGAGTGTGAATGTGGCTCTGTCACTCTCAATGATAACAGAACAGCCATTTTAGAGAATTTACATCTATCAGTTGAAGGAGGTTCTATGAAGGTTTATGGCATTCTCTTTGAAATCTGGGCCTATCCCCAAAATTGAAGTTCCCTTCAACCTTATAGATAGGACATTGATAGTCTCCTTCTACCACAGAGAAAAAGATTTGCATTATCACAGCCTCCCACTGCCACATCCAAACCATTATGCCTCTACTTTTTTTTTTTCAAAAGGCACTCTTTTGATACCACTTGCATTTGGCAATATCACCTTACAGAATAATTTGTCACTGTCATCTACCATCTAGTCTCATCTACCATTATCTACCATCTAGTTCTATCTAGCATTCTTATCTACCATATATCACTGAAAATCATGGCACCTGGATCATCATTATCCTCTATGTTCTGCCATCATCCTGGGTAACCTCAAAGTCCATGTAGATAAGCCACCTGCCACTCTGGCTTCTCAGTTCTTTAACCCCCTCATATCTAGTAACCTTTACTTCTATGCTTTATTCACTTCATGCAGGGTTGAGCCCCTTCCTGGATTATTTCTTTATCCAACTGATATTCTGCTACCAATGAAAAACTCCTTTACCACTTCTTTCTGTACTGACCTCTGCACTGACTGCCCAAACCGTCTATCTCAATGAGCTCTTCCCATATGAATGACAAGCAATGACTTTATCTTTCATTATTCTCCTATACCCTTTTACCCTTGCCCTCAGCAGATGACCTCCACATTATTTACAGGGGAAATAAACTATTAGCAATTCCTTTAATATATGCCTTCTTAGTTACCTGTTACTACTTTCTTTACGCCTATTAATTCTTTCACCCATTTTTTTTTATTTCAACATATGTTTGAATTTTTACTATGGCCTAGGCACTGCACTACATTATAGACATAAAAGAATTAATACATACAGTTTCAGTCAAGGAAAGAAAGGCTTGAAATTATAATAGTGTGGATACATATAAAGTATATTTTTTCATCTCTCTCTCTCTTTTTTAAATTTTTTTTCAAGTAACAGTGGGATCTTTACTGCTTTGCATCAAAATAATTAAGTCTCTTCTATTTTAAGACATGAAAATAACTCAACTCTTTAAATTTTATTAATGTTTCTAGAACCTACTCAATCTTTCTCCTTCTCTTGATAGCCAGGCTTCTTGGGTAAACACACTGCTCTTTCCACATTATTTCCTTCCATCAATACTTCAACTTACTGAAAAAGCAAAAAGCAACAACAACAAAAACCCAAAAAACTTCTATATTCACCACTCTAATAAAACCACTCACTAAAGGCATTACTATATTTTTAGTTGCAAAACCCAGTACATGTAACCTGGCCCTTATTTTATTATCATTTCAGCATTCCAAAACACTGACTTCTTTTTTTTTTTTTTTGAAATTTCTTCTTTTCCTTTCCTGATTTTATTCTTTTTATTTTTAAAAATTATTTTGTAAAATTTTCCAGAGGACATGTGCACTCCTCAGAGAGAAACTGAGAGAAAGAAATACAGAGAGAGAGAGAGAAAGGAAAAAACATGCTCAGTGGGAGATGGTCATGCTGCAATCTCTTCTTCTCCATCTCCCCTTCCTTTTGGAATTTTGGGCATGCATTCACATGTACTTGGCATGTTTTTCAAGCCACTAGGTCCAGGACTCTTGAACTGAACAATTAGTCATGTGGAATTTTGCTGCCTTAACTACCATGCCACCAGTGGCTAGCCCAACTTTATTTTTCCTTGAATATTCCTCTTTAGGCTTTTCTGGGGTTCATGTAGGAAAGCTCTTTGAGCATGCCAGGTGTGCAAATGCTCATGATCTGAGACTGAGAGGGGTTAGATTAGAAAAACCGTTTGGGGGTTCTGTCTGCCTTTCTCTGTCTCTCCCTCTATCTCTGTCTCTCACTCTTAGAAGAAATAAAGAAATGTAATAGGTAAATATTTGATACCAATTCACAATTGGTTTGGATTTCTCAAGAGCATCATGGGAAACTAGAAGATAAAGGAACATTGCCATGAAAGCATAGAATAAATTATTGACTTTTTTCAATCTAGAATTTTATACCCACACAAACTATCAACTGAGTATTAGGGTGGAATATAGATCCTCTTTCTTTTTAAAATTTTTGTTTATTTATGATAGAGTATGCAGCCTTGCATGTGTGTGTGAGAGAGAGATAGAGACAGAGAGATTACTTTCTGGAGGTCTGATCATTCTGCGAGGCCCTTCCGTGAGTATACCTGTTGAATCTTAGACATTCGTGTGCATGTCTGGCATATTCAGGCATACTGGGCTGGGGATTTGAATCATAATTGCCATGTGGGATTTGACTCCTTTTGAGAAACGCATTACTGCTGCATGATGGAGCATGCCCACCACTACAGATCTTTTTAGTCAGAGATATATTAATTTACACTCCTTAAAACACTGTATATGGGACCAGATGGTGTAATGGTTACATTGCTGGACTCAGAGGCTTAAAAACTCATGCCAGGTGTGTGTGTGTGTGTGTGTGCCTAAAATCCCAAGAGGAGAATGGAAGAGAAGGGATTGCAGTGTGGCCATCACCCCGGGGGGTGATTTCTTGCTTTCTGTCTTCTGTCTCTCTGGCTAGCACACGTGCCCTATAGCAAATATCTCTCTTAAGAAAACCTACTATGTAACAGTTCCCATAGGCCCTGTCCTTATTTATAAGAACTTTTTCTCTGAAACTTTGGTAGAACTTATTGTAACTCTATCTGGCCTTGGTGTCTCCTTTATGAGAAGAGTTTAAAACAACTATTTAAATTTCCTTAATTGTAATAATAATAATTCATAATTTTTTAGATTCAGCTTTAGTAAATTATATTTTTCTAAGGTGTTTTTGTCTTGTCTGAATTTTCTGTTTTTACATTAGTATATTTAATCTATTTGGATTTATTTTTTTCTTCTCTGTATTTTTTTTTTTTATAAAACACCTCAGAATAGCTTTTCCCCTGAACTTCATGACTCTGAGAAACTTCATATATAAAAATCTGCATACATGTTCATATGTATGTTTTATTATAGAATAATCATGTTTATTGTAGAAAATTTGGAAGTGCAGATAAATACAAAGGGGAAATAACCTTTTATAATTATACCATTTCAGAATTATGACTGTTCACATCTGTCCTAGATTGCATTCTCTGAAAAGCAAATTTAAAGACAGAGAATTGATTGCAGGAAGCTTATTGGCAAGTGTTCTCAGGAAGGACAACACTGAGTGACTATGAGAGCAGGACTGGGAAGAGCAAGGAATTTTTTTTTCTATAGTCACAACAAAGCCCTCATCCAACTTTCTGTGGAATAGATGCAGAACTGGAATAGCCCTTGAGTCCTCTCTCACTTAGGCAAAGGAGTGGAGACTTGTTCTCCTCATTGGATCCCAGCTATCCCTGGAAAGGGAGTATAGCCTTAAGTCAGAGAGCTTCCTTAGGCCTACAACAGTTTCTGAGGAGCAACCCAATTGTGAACTGATAGCGCTATCAGCAGTTGTGATGGGTTGGGGAATGAATGACCTGATGCCTTTGTTCTAAGAGAGAGAGTGAGAGAATGGAGAGGGAGTGTGGAAGGAGAGAAATCATGCCACTATCACAACATCCACAAACATCTACCTCTTGCATTGCTTTGTCTTGTTTAATATAATAAGAGTTCATTTCATGTAAAACTAGCTCCTTAGGATTGTAGTCAATCTTTTTAGAAACATATGAAAGTGAAATGTTCAGAGGATGAACTATTAGCCCTGTGCTGGTAGCTGTTCCTGGGGTCACAATGGATTTGTATCGTTTCTCTCTTTTATTACCCATTCTAGATTTTTCCCAGCCATTGGAAACTTTCCCCAAGGAGTCTGAAACCGTGGATATCATGTCCTCAAGTTGCACTTAATATTTTCTTTCAAAATAAGGCAAAGAAATGCTAAAAGATGCTCCAGTAGACTTTCTGAGTACAAAACATATATCACCATGCTCCTTTTGTGTGATAGCAACCTTATCTTCTCCTGAGGCTCTGAATCCATTCCTCTTGCCAGGATGGAAACTTCTTTCATTTTCCATTGGTTTCTTGGCATACAGAGACCAAAGTGACTGCATAGACATCACAACTTAAAGTTTAATGGATTTTTTTGTGTGTCTGCTAATGGAAGCATTTACCCTTTTGGGAAAAAGGATTTCTAACTTACAGATCCCAGAGTTGAAGGAGTGAGAAATGACAGCAAAGCAGTCAGGCTATCTCTGCGTTTCAGAAGCATGTTGAGAACTATTATTTGAATGGTATATAATTACCCACTGTAGATGAGGACACCTTCTCCTTTTACTCTTTAGTTAGATCCACGCATTTTACCTATTGAGGATAGAGCACCATACAGTTGTTAGTATTAGTATATTCTGCATCTTGGAGCATGGTCCCCTACCATGCAATTTGTCAGCTCTAAGCTGGTACAAAGCTGTCTCTTCAAAAGACCAGATTTGAGGTCATGTGACATATGATAGATCCAGTGGACCTCATGGTCACATACCCAGGGCTGCCCCTCTTTTGTTGTAAAGTGGGTTCCCTGGTCTGTCATGATGACTAGTTTTGGCTGTATGGTCTCTTGATATCCCATAGTCAGACTCTCTATCTCTGCAGACCCAGAAGCATGTCAGGAGCTATAATTTGAATGGTGTAGACGACATAGCCTTATTTCAGAATCATAAGGTTATAGTGTGATTCTTATTCTGGAGGCTTTTTAGATTAGCAAGATGAACACTATTATATTAATGTGTTAAGTTTTCCTATAGATTTCATTCTTCCTCTTTACAATAAACCCTATGAATAGTATGCTTCACTTATGATATGAACGTATGAGGAAAGAAAATTTTTCCATTTAGATTTGTTAATTAAATTATATTGTGTTATAATAGTGGTTAAGAGAGAGAATTGGAGAAACCCTCTTGTTCAAATCATAGTAAAATTTTTCTAGTTAATTGCATGACTTGGGGTAAGTTACTTAACATCTCTGGGCTCTAGTTTTATTATGTTTAAAGACAGCACAATAATGATCATCTCAGAGGGCTGTATGAAGAGTCAAAGATGCATTAAGTCCCTAACTTATTAACATATGCACGATTATAAAACTAAGTCTCAGTGGGTAACCAAATAGGAATTCTGTTTCCATCAAAGTCTGCTTTTTTTTTTTTTTTTTGAGAGCCTCACCTAGGCCAGGGCAGACAGGAAAGTCATAAATATGGAATTTTTTTTTTTTTTGCCAGTGACTCCCATAGACTTGATTATGGTCAGAGCATCATCAACATCTAGGCTGTATGACATGTTTCCAAACTAAAGGGATAAGGCAAGATGTCTAAAAGAAGTATTTCATAATTGGTGTTGGGTTAATACTACAGGAGGTACTGGAAGAGTGAGTCATTTTCAAGAGGGGAGAAGCAGTAACAGTCATGACCAAGCACACTTGAGGAGACCTTGTGCGGCAGAAGCCTTCTTTACTAAATTGCACAACTCAGGGAACAACTTGAGGTCTCCTCTTAGGAACTGTGACAGAGGGACACAGGCTATAAAAGAGGGGCACAGAAGTTGAGATGCAGAAGGAAACAAGACTACCATGGAGTTTCCATGCACAGAGCTACCTGCCTCATGGTTCATGCGCCATGGGAATAGAACATACCTAGTGTTTCATGGGATCTTTGCCAGAATATTTTTAATTGTGTTTTCCTCCCCCTTCTGATTACAAAGTCAATACGGGCTTATCTTAGCAAAGTCAGAATATGTAGAGCAGTAAACACAACTGCAAAAAAATGACAATTATTTTCCATTCAGAGACAGCCATTATTAGCAACTTAATGTCTATTTGATTATATTCTTTAAAAAAAACACTTAAAAAAAAGCCTATATATAAAGTGTGGCGATCTGTTTATTCACCGAATATGCTCATTTCTATAGAGCTATTTCTACATAAAGTCAAATTTTCAAAATATTTACTTCTTCTATGAGAGAATGAGGAAAAAAAAAGACACTCACACTGGGATTCTTTTATTTATTTATTTATCTCGAGGTTTTTACCACAGAGTATGTGTGCTCGCTGGAAAGAGACAAAGAGAAACAGGGAGAGGGAAAGTGGGACATCACTCCTGCCAGGGGGATGGCCATGCCACAATCCTTTCTCCTTCATTTTACTTCTGGGATTTTGGGCATGCATGCATACATGCCCAATGTGATTTTTCAAGCTGCCACATCTGGGACTCAAACCACTCTTAGCCATGTGGGAGTCCAGCACCTTAACCACCATGCCATCTGATGGCCCATCCCCCAATGGGATCTTTATGCCACAATCCACCCCTAGCCTCTGCCTGCTCAGGTCATGGGCATGCACACACACTTGGTGTGTTTAGGGAGACCTTGGGACATTAACCCGGGACTTTTCAATGTGATTCTAGTTACATTACTGCTATGTTACTGTCTGTCCAGATGATTTTTTTTTTAAAGTCTATGTGATATTCTTTTATAGGAAAGTATCATAATTTATTTAACTAGTCTTCTGAGGGATATTTATATTACTTGAAACCTCCATTATTACTATATTGTACAGATTTTGTATGTACATCTCTAGTTTCTTAGGACAAATTGCTAAAGTAGATGTGTGGAGAAATAGCCACAATAAAGTCAGCCCTGACACAGATGAGGGCGAGTTCCTACCTCCAGGCCATGTCAGAACACCCAGGGCTGCCAACAAATGCTCCCCTCTTATTCCTTCCCAAATTGCTGGCTCAGGGAACTCTTGAACTGGCAGGTGATTCCCTGGGTTAGTATTGCTGAAGAACTCTGCCCAGTAGGACTGGATTCTGTCATGGGATTGTCCTGACAAATAGCTTATAAGGAGAAAAAGATTCTACTTGATAAAAGGTATTCCATAATATTAAATAAATCTCCAACGTGAGTAATAGTTACATATCCTAAGAAAGGAGTTTGTTTCTATAAGGGATTTGTTCAGCCAACTTGAAAATAATAAAACAAACTTCATGGACAACTTTTCTTCTAACTTAGGCCATCACAAATAAATGATTAACGAGCCCAAATAGCATTGATGGTTATGATCATGCTGTATATATCAAGCATGCTCAGGGCAAATAGAAGAGCCCTTAGAAGATTGTGCTGAAGCAATCAGGTTGGGGCAAGTGCCCTTTGATTACCTCTGCAATAAAAAGCTCGCCTCCGCCCTTTACTTTATCCCCTCCTGGAAGAGATAATGAATGACACTGATGAGTTCTGTGTAACCGATGGATTTCTGTTTAACTGGGATGTAGGGAGGTAATACGGAGAAGGGAGGTTTGGGTGGAGAAAGGGGAACAGACAACGTAAATAAGGATCATCCATGAGGAAAGTCCTGGCTCGGCTGGCTCTGACTCCTTCTTAGGTGGTAGCAGAAGCGCATCAGGATGGCATGTTTAGGATGTGTGTTTGGATCCAAGGCAGATGGCCTAGTTGATGTGATCTGTGTGTGACAACCCAGAGGAGAAGGCTCAAAGTGACCCTTGTCTCAGAGACAGTGATTAGCCAGCTGGGCCCTGGTCTGCTGAGAGAGCATGATAGTCAGGAGAGCATGACCTTTGGAGCCAGACACAGGTCCATTCTCCAGCTCTGCCACTGGCGAGCTGTGTGACTCGGAGTAAGCAACCTAGCCTTCTCTGCTTCTTTTTCCTGTCTGAAAAATGGGGATAAAATCATCTACCTAATGAGGCTGTTTTGTGGACAAAATCAGTTAATGGTACATAGTGACTGTTCGATAATGTTCGTGTCCTCTGTTCTGTCTGAAGTCCTTTCTGCAGTGCAGAGGATTGTCATGTGTGGATGCCATAGAGAAGGCTCTTTATGCCTGAATTCACCTGCCATGTGTGCAGACAACACAATCTTCATGCAGCTCCTGGGGGCTACTGAGGTCCAGGACTCAGGCAGAAAGAAGCCTCACTGCTCCTGAGGTGGAATGGCCACCAGCACCTCTTCCTTGGCCCAGGTAGAGCACTCGTCCCCCTAAGTTGGAACAGCCCCACTGTCACCTGGTTCTGAAGACATTCCACACTAGAGCAGTCAGGGAGGCCTAGGGCTGAGGTGGGACTGGCCTTACCTTCTCTAGCCTCCCCTTCTCCCCCAAATCACTTTGGAAATGCTCATGCTCTAGGATATACTTGGATTTTTTTTTTTTTTTCCTGGAATAGTTTTTCCCAGGGCTCCTTTCGAAGCTGGACTAATCTCTTGATGAGATAAATGGTGACCATCAGACCTCAAGGTTGGTGGCTAGTAGGCATTTCTTTTGCCTTCCCAGATCCCTGCTGTTGATCCACCCATCAAGACATATTTAGGGAACCAGCAGTTAGCGTAATGGCTATGTCACTGGACTCCCACGTAATTGGACCCGGTGGCTTAAAACTCATGCCGGGCACGTGTGCGTGCGTGCCCAAGATCCCGAGAGGAGAATGGAGGAGAAGGGATTGCGGTGTGACCACCCCCCTGGGGAGTGATTTCTTGCTCATCCCCCTTGGGGAGTGATTTCTCACTTTCTGTCTCTGTCTTTCTGGTGAGCGCACGAGCCCTATAGCGAAAACCTCTAAAAAAAAAAAAAAAGACATATTTAGATGATCAGTCAGAAAAAATATGTTCACCTTCTACTCCCATCTCCTAGTAGTTTGGTACATTACCAGTAAGCAGTATTTGTCACAGATAAAATGCCAGCTCCCCCTTTGCCCTTTTCAGTCTATGACATGCCATATCTAACTTGTCTTTGTTCCAACTGTGAGAGGCTTTAACCTTGTCATTCTGATGGTTTGCAGTTAAGTACAAAAATATATTTGATCTTAGAGGAGGAGGAGGAGGAGGAGGAAAAAAGATAGATAATAGTGCTAATCTTTCAAGGTCCTGCTTATGCAACTGTAGATAATGCAGAAGAAACTTGGAAACAGTCATGATTTATCCAAGCTGTGTTTATGGGAGTTCCATCTCAATCACACATACACCCCACCTGCCTCATTTCTACTTCTCTCTTCCATATGTAAATGGAATATGTTGTACTTTTGTTGAGATGAAAATCCAAATAAATAAAGAGAACAAAGGCTTCGATGAATTCAGTGTTTAAATCTCTAAGAGTCTTTCTAATAAAAGTATTATTTTAATCATGGAATCATTACATAAGTGTTGTGTGTGGTTGTGTTTCATCTCTTTAATCCAGGGATTATAAACAGGAGAAAGAATAAGAACAATGTAGGGACCAGCAGGTAGTGTAATGATTAAGGCACTGGATTCCCACATGGCTGACCATATCCCTGATTGGCGCCTTGAAACTCACTTTGGTGCATATTTGTGCCCCAAATCCCAGGAAAATGGAGGAGAAGGGATTGTAGCATGGCCATCCCTCCTAGGAGGGTGATTTCTCTGTATCCTCTGCTGAACTTGAAGCTCTGAGGCCAGGTCTGTTGACCCCAGTCTTACATTTAGCTATTTGTGAATGTAAGAATGATAGTCTTTTGTTGTCTTGTTTGCTTATTATTTCTTTTTCTAATGCGAATCTAGTCTTCTCCATGAGAGTTTGGTCTCTAGACTTCATGAAATTTCCTTGGCTCCTAGCAATAAAATAATCCCACTGGGAGTAACTCCCCAATGGCTATCAATTTATTAGTAAAAACTTGGCAACTAACTTGTTTTTATACTGCAAAAACAGAATTTTTCAAAACAAAATGTTTATTATTCAGTTGTCTTTTCATCCTAAATTTTAGCGCTTATTTAACCAAGAATTTCTTTAGAAATGTTGTATTGATTTTTCTATTGCCCTTTGTTAGAATCACTTTCTCCTTTCTTTATGAAAAATTCAATTTTATGTCAAGTGAAAAAGAATAGAAATCTATTCTGTCAATATCTGTTGAGTACCTTCTGAGAGATATTGGTAGCTAAGGAAGGCCGTGTAATTCAGGTAGGTATTCTTAGGGCAGGGAGAATGGAATGGTTGTAGTCCTGACGGACAGAGCCCAAATAGAAATAGGGAAACAGGTTTTGAGAAACAGAGGGAAAGGCCAGCCCCACAGACTAGTGGTTAAAGGAACCAGATCCCACTTGGCTAACCATGGGACAAATCCTAGCACTGAGGATTTGAAAAATACTCTGGGCATGTGTGTATTCATGCCCCAGTCCCACAAGATGGAGATACTGAGAAGGGATTACGGTGTGATCACACTTCCTTGGGAGTTGCTTTCTTCTGCTTTGTCTGTCTCTCTCCAGTGAGTATGTTTGGCAATGGAAAAAATTGTAAAAAGAAACGGAATAATGAGCACAGCTCTGCCTTCATCTCCCAAGGAGTGTATTATTTATTCTAATAGACTCTCTAGAGGACCTTTAGTAGCTGTTTCTACTGACTTTTTCTTCTTTTAAAAAACTTTCCAGCAGATGTGTACATTAGTGGGAGAGGGAGAGGTAAAGTGAGAAAGCAACCCCAACCCCCATGGGGCCTGGTCACCCCACAATCCCTTCTCCTCTCACTCTCCCTCCTTTTAGATTTTAATCATGCATGTACACTTGACCAGTATTTTTTAGGCTGCTGAATCTGGGGCTTGAACTGTATAGTCAGCCATGTGGGATCTCGCCACCTTAACCCCATGTCGCTGGCTGTCCCTCTACTGTCCTTTCGGAAGAGAAGGAGCAATTGTAGCTGAGGTAGAGTTGTTCACCATATTTTAATGCCTTCTCTCATTGATCTTGGCATATCAATGAAGACTTCAGAATTTTTGAGTTTTAGAGTCGGTGGGTAAAGGAGGAAGCTTGTTTCTCACAGGAATATGCAGATTAGTGTTATATGAAGACTATAAGCACTTCTGTTGGGTAGGGGGGAACAGCAATATGAAGCAAACATGGGAGGTACAGCTCTTAAGGTAATTAATATAGGGTATATAGAAGTCGAAAGCTATTAAGATAGTTTATGTGTAGTGCTTTTTTTCTTTAGCCATGCAGACTTGTCCCTCGGGTTCCAGTTCAGAAAGAGGATTCTTAAAGTGTGCCATCACAATTGCTGCCAGACACCAAAAGAGTCAGCTTAGTTCCTGTGGCTTCCTCTGGAAATCCCTCTGGTCCCTGGAAGCACATTTGCACATGTGTGCACACGCACATATGCAGGCACACACCCTCATGCACACATGCACACAAACTTAAAACAAGGGAAGCCAGAGAAATCATGGATACCATTTAATTAGTCATATTTCTTCTGACTCAAATCATGAAACAATGATTTTATTTCATCCAGTAACTCTTGTGGATTTTTAATTTGAACAAATGGTTTGTGAACTGGAAACATTTTCTTTCTCCTGCGTTATAGGTTGACTATAGCATAAGCCATGCAAATTAAAAGTGATTCTGTCAATTTGTCTTAAAAATAAAAATTATCCTGACCTTTCCATATGTCAAATACAGGAATCCCTGTTTGCCGAAGAGGCAGTACCACTGATAGCAAGACAACAGGTTCAAGAGAGTTGTTGAAAGCTTCCTTTTTCTATAGGAAGGGTCAGAGTCTCTGTGAGTGGGGTATTGAGTGTCAGAGAGACCTCAAATGATCACTTCCTGTTTGGAGACACTCTTGAGCTCTGGACAGAGGGGAGTAAGCAATTCTTTTAAAAAAGCCCATAAAGTAGTTCATGTCCCCACTACATTTTATTTTACATGAAATTCTCTATTGATTTTTTTCAATTTATTTTTCTGTAGCTACTAAAAATTGCTTTTAAAAAAGCAGTTTTATTCATTCCTTATGGCCAGTATGGGAAGGCCTGCTTGAAATGCAACTAAAACTCTATAGTGCCCTCTAGTGGTGAGAAAATCTAAACCACAGTTTTATAGTCTAGCTTATGCTTTACCCTTTCCCCATTGGCTTTATGAAGTAGGCTAACCTACGTACTCTGAAGGTTATGAAGAGGACTTCTCTAGTGACACAACAGTGAAGTTAGAGCCCCTACATTTAATCATACCTCCACGCCTCTAGACTAGCAGCACTGAGACAAGTGGTGTCTGGGAGCTTGTGAAGAAGTTATCTCATTAGCTGTTAGCATGTGAACAAAATTAGGAATGCTAACTGTAAAAAATCAACAAACCCAGTCTACTGAGTGAGGGGACCCTTGTCTCTAATGCTTCTAGGTAGCCCACTTAGTCCAATATGAACAGATTTGGGACCTATAAAACTTGAAATTCAAAAAGAGAACTAAGTACAACAAACACCTGCTTTGAAACTAAACAGGTCTGGGCTCTAAGCCAGCTCGTGCTATCTGGTAAGTATTTAACTTCTAAGCCTTAGCTCCTCATGTAGCAGGAGGCCAGTAATAATCACCCTTCATGGAGTTCCGGACTTGAAGTGAGAAAATGGATGGAAAATATTGCCCTCAAATTGGTAGCAAAGGGTATTAATAAAAGGGAGATTATTATTGTGAGGAGACTAGGTAAGGAAAGGAATTTATTTTATTTATTTATTTTGCTAGAGAGCATATGCAGTTGCCAGAGACTGAGAAATAAGGAGAAGATAACGCACTCCTCACAGGGAATGGTCACACTGCAATTTCGTCTACATCTTTCCCTACTTTCAGGAATTTAGCGCACACGCGCGCGCGCGCACACACACACACACACACACACACACACACTTGGTAAGTTTCACTGGGTCTGGGACTCCAACCATGGGTAGGCCATTTGGGATCTGGCTGTTCCAACCACTAGGCCATGGAGCTGGCCTAGAAAATTATTTTATTAAGCTACACTTTTCTTTAGCTAATAGGATCACAGGTTAGATTTATTAAATTCTCTTGAACTTTGGGTGCATTCTCTTTGCCTAACATCTGAAGTCCCCAATTAATTACCCACTCTTAGAAGTCAAAGTCCTCTAATAATCACACACTATTCAAAACTACTTGTTCATTCTTTTTATTTTTACAAAGCATGGCAAAATGAGGAAACAACTGACAGGTGAAGAATTTGCACAATTAAAAACCACCCTGACCATCTCATGATTTCACAAGACCCAGAGATGGATAAGTGTTCCTTTAAAATGATTTTGTCGTAAAAGCATCATCTGAAATGATTTGGAAGACAGGAAAGAAAAATAAAACCAACATTCACAATTATTCAAAATGACTTAAAAGCTAAACATAATATACATAGTAACTCCTTTATCCTAGTATAAAAATAGTGCCAGAAACTATATATTTGTTCAAATATATTGAAAAGGTATAAGAATACAAATAGATATTAACAGTGGCTAGTGATGATTCATAACGTTCTCTCCTTTTAAACTGTAATAGAAATTTATATTTTCAACTATTTACATTGCTTTCAACAACATTCATTAAGACACAGGCTTTTGATGAGTATATGGAAGGGCAAAGTGAGCTTTTATACTTTCTTCTTCACTCTCTATGTTAGAGCAGAAGGGGTCCAAGATGACACACTCTATTAGTCCATGAGAACTCTGGGTAATGCCTACCCGGGTAGCTTATGTGAAAATCTCTATACAGTGGGATATGTGACTCCTTATATAAGGTGTTCTTTAGCTATTATTGGATTAAGTGATTCCTACTTGCATGAAGACAGGGTGTTCACTGATAGAGTGTTAATAATTTCAGGTAAAGAAGGTGCACAATATGTATGTGACAGATGAACATGAAATTGATGTGATATACTCTCCATGTTTTCAAATTAAATTGGTAGGATCTGAAGTCATGAAGTCCTGTCCCCAGCACCTCCTGCATAGACTGTGAACACCTACCTTGAGGTCACTGCTGAACAAAGTACCTTCAGGAGGCAGGAACTCGATAAAAGGTGGATTGATGCATATTTGACACTGAGCAACTGAATTATTCCACCTTATTTTAATTACATGTTCACAGGAAAGGATGACAATTACACCCACCTCCCACCCCCACATCTTAAATCAATGTTTTTTAACAAAAAGAAGAGAAAAGTAAAAACAGATAGTACTGCTTGCAATGGCCTAA
This sequence comes from Tupaia belangeri chinensis, assembly GCF_000334495.1. Taxonomy (NCBI): domain Eukaryota; kingdom Metazoa; phylum Chordata; class Mammalia; order Scandentia; family Tupaiidae; genus Tupaia; species Tupaia belangeri. The sequence goes on from NW_006159859.1 coordinate 2,220,614, forward strand.
GTTTTTAGAGTACAGTTCAGTGAAAAACAGGGAAATTGAAAATCACATTGGAGCAGGTCTAATATTTGTGCTCTGTGCTGAAAGTAAAGGCGCTCCACTGCTAGGCAAGAGTATATCTCTGACCAAACTATTTCCTCCCCAAAGCCTATATTCCAGGACATTTTCACACACTTGCTTATTGTCAAGTTAAAAACAACTGTTATTCAGAATCAAGAGATCAGCAAGGACGACATCATCACCACGTTTGTACGTAGAGTCTAGAAGAGCTCTGAATCCCACACTCCCCAGTGGGAGTGTAAAGGTGAATACAGAAACTGTCATTTGTCTTGGCCTTGGAAACTCCATACGAGAAATGACACATGGGATTAGAGCGCCTGCTCTCTGGCCCACTCCCATTTGTGACAGTGGTCTCCAGGGCCCATTGGGGCTTATAACATACCTGTTCTGTGATAACCTCCAGAGACGAAACCTTTACCCAAACATAACTCCTTTAAAAGTCCAATTTGTCCAGCCACAGAGAGGCTGAGTGACTTCAACAAGTTCACACAAGATTGCAATTGGCAAAGATGAGTCCTTTGAAAAATCTAAGGTCGGGCAATTTTATAGACATCTTGTAACAAGTCTCTAAAATACTGGGGACTCTTTTGTGACTTAAATTGATATTAAATGAATATCATGTTACTCTGTTATAACTAAACAAAGAATTTAGAATAAGAATAACTTCTCATGAGTTAAGCGTAATATAAATATATGGTATGGTGACGAAGGACTATATGTATTTTTTTCCAGCTTAAGTTCTTAAAAGGAAATGTTCACTTAAGAACAAAAGCTTGGATTTGTTAATGGACCATAGATAATTCATCATGTATAGAATGATTTTCCTAAAAATTAAAATAATATTTGAACCAATTAACCAATCTTAAATTTCTTCTGTGGGAACTAAAATATACAACAATAAGATACATATGGCATTGCACAACTTCTTTGAATGTCTCAACTAGTAAAGTAAAATAAACTATAATCCAAAGGCAAACCAAACAATATCTAACTTAAAAATACCTTCTTGCAGGACCAGCAATTTATGTAATGGCTATGTCACTGGACTCCCATGTAGTCAACCACAGTTCGAATCCTGGACTCGGTGGCTTAAACTCACGCTGGGTGCATATGCATGCGTGCCCAAGATCCCGAGAGGAGAAAGGAGGAGAAGGGATTGCAGTGTGGCCATCCCCACTGAGGAGTGATTTCTCGCTTTCTGTCTCTCTGTCTCTGTCTTTCTGGCAAGTGCATGCGCCCTATAGCAAAAACCTCTTCAAAACAAAACAAAACCTTCTTGCAGTACCAGCAGATGGCATAATGGTTACATCGCTGGACTCTCACATAGTCAACCACGGTTCAAGTCCTGGACCTGATGGCTTAAAACTCACACTGGACACATGTTTGTGTATGCCCAAGATCCCAAGAAAAGAATAGAGGAGAAGGAACTGCAGCATTGTCTCGCCCCCTCCGGGGGGCTGTTTTCTCTCTTTCTGTGTCTCTGGCAAGCACATGAGCCCTATAGCAAAATCTCTCTCTAAAAGAGAATCTTCTTGCGTGTTAAAATATAACATAAAATCCTCTACACACAACCATATCTTTAAAAAAAAAAATTCTCAGTGACATATATTAGAGGGATCTAAACAAACTACTAAAAGATGTGACTACATTTTTTTGGCATAATTGCTAAATCACAATGTGTGTGATAAAAAGACAGGTTTATTAACTGTTGCTCTTCTTCCAAGAGTTTCCCTATACTAAAGAATTATGTATGCATGCATAGATGTATACCAGTATGTAGACCCAATTATTATTTTAGTGACAGTCTGTGTAATTACACACCAGTGCGACCAACAGGCAACCTCATCAATTTCATCTGTATGACATAAAATAAAAATAAAATAACATCTTGACAATATTAATATAAGTATCATAATGATACTATAGGGAGTAGTAAACAGTCAATAACTTCTGAGAATAGCCGTTACCAATACAAAGCAATACAGTTTGTTTTGTTTTGTTTTTAACTTGAATGGTGAGAATAAGGACATATTATTGAATGTGCTGAATTTTAGGCAACATTTTTTTAAAAAGGGATATGAATGGGAAATAGTGTTTTAATAAAAGGTCTTCAAGAATGCTGTAATACCATGCCCCGAAGTAATTTTAGTATCCAAATTAGTGATGGAAATATAGTGATTGAATATCTTTTTGGGGGAGTGGTTGAAGGGTTCCTAATTAACAAATTAGACAAACCTCTCTTTTCCTATTCTCCCCAAAGCCAAACATTTCTGCATAATTGGAATAGATTTTCCTTTCCTAACCCAGTTGCTTGATTCATTATTTACCTCTGCAATATTGACTAACTATGTTTAGGGACACACATATGCAATAGTAGACTGGTCTCTAATTCTAAGACATTGTTAGCAGTACTAAAAACTGTGGAAAGGAATTCCACTAACTCCACCCTAAGGGCAGTGTTAAGGGAACATACCCAAACTTCCGTGATTCTGGGCTGATCTGTCCTTTAAACTCAAACATGGCAGCTTCTCAACTACAATCCATTATCTATTCAGGTGTGTGGTTTCTCCCTTGCAACTCCCTTGAATTTATTTTGTAGCCCTAGTATTGAACAAAGCTCTTTGTGTTTATATAATTTAAACTTTTTTTTTTTTCAATACTTGGCTTGACAGAAGAAAAAGATACATTTTGTACTCTCTCATCCGTAGTCATATCCCACTCTAGGTCATACTCTAATGATCACTTCTTTCTCACTTTCCTGTTGATACTTAAGCTGTTAATTTACAAATACTCTCTGTAAGGAGATGAAAGATGAGAAAATTATTCTAAGATGTTAAATATTTAAAATGCTGACCCTCAGAGGCATGTTCCAATAGAACATTTCTCTCTGCTGGTAGACACCCATGGTCTTCCATTTCTGGAACATGCTCATCCCTGAATAACAGCAAGAACTACAATTTCTCCTAAGATTTTCCCTGTGTTACATCAGATAGGTTGGACTAAAATGAATTTATAGGTAGTTTTAGACAGTTTTAATACACCAAATGAGAAAGTTCTGCTTTGCCTGTTCACTGACAAAAACAGCCAATCAATTTTAATTAATATGATTTCTTTACAGTACTGCCTCACAATCCTCTGCTTTTATTTTGGACTGCCTTGACTTTTTATTAAGATGTTTGTTGACAAATATACCCCTTTTCCTCTTCAAATCCATTCAGCTGGCGTTTTTCTCTATCCAAAAAAGGCTTTAAATGTCACAGAATACATTCAAGTTGCTCCCAACCTACTTTTGAGTGAGATTCCAAACATTCTTGAAAAGACTGGTGATGCTGAAAACACAAAAACTAATTATTTAAAATCCCCAAGCAAAAAACAACCTCAGTGCAAGAATGCCACTTGCACATTGCAGTACACAAAGTATCACAAACGGCGCTCTGACCAGTGTGCTAAGTGGGTGTTGTTGATTATTTCGGTTCAGTGGCATGAAACAAATATACAGAAAACATGGAATAGTCCCTCAAAAACATTTCGTGTTATGCTCTCAAAAGTGCAAAATAAAAATACAGCAGTGGCAAAGTATACACCAATCTGTAGGATGCACGGCAAAACCAGGCGTACCGCAGAATTCACCGTCTCTGTAAACTTGAACTCTGCAGGAGATGGGCCACTCAGTTCCGCTTGGCCTGGCTGCTTTCCCCATTAATCAGTGTCTTCTCCTGCTGTTCGGCAAGGGCCTGCCATTTTTGCCTGTTCTTTCTGCAGCCATCCAGCAAAGGGAAGCAATCTTCTGATACATGGGTCAGGGCCTAGAGAAAAAAAAAGGATGCCGACAACTGGATGGATGCCAGGAAGCCAGCCCTCTCCCACAGGCCTGCCACTGAGGGCCATGTCCCACACTCAGTTTCCCACCCTGGGGTTTTCACTAGCTGTGTGAATACATACAGGGTCGTTTCTATACGATTCCTCTTAAACGGTATAGATAAGGAGTACATGCTGGGAGACAGAGCAAAAGCATACTTTCCCAAACATCATTAAGCTGTGTAGACAGATTGGCGTGGATCTGCTTTTTGGGAAAACTATTCATTTCCTTTCTGTGTAGTACAGATGGCTCTCTAAATGTGACTGCTTTTGGGAGCTGCTTAGCTTTTGCGTTTTTCTACACAATGGCCTTATATAATGTACTTAGATTCTTATCCAAGGTTATAATAGCAATTAGTTTATAATTTAGTGTGGCATTATTATTTACCAACTCTAGTGCCATAAAGATTGAGCTACGAGAATGTTCAATGCAGACTTCTGTGTAACAGAAACTATGCCAATGACTTACATCTCCAACAACATGAGCATATTGCATTAGTATTTTTTAACAATTAAAAGTGTCAGAGAACCACACTCACGCAGAAAGATGCGTACTGGGATATATTGTGGATTGTAAAGAACGGTTTTGATTAAATAAGAATATGGAAATGTCATAAAGCGTACACTCTAATGTCTTAACATTAGTTATCTGGGTAGTGAGATGAGTGATTTTATCTTGTTTTAGCTCCTCAGTATTCTTTGATTTTTCTACGATAAAAGACTTCTGTAATAAGTAATGTTAAAAACACATATAAATATGACAAAATTTTCAACAGCAGAACCAAATCAAATGAATGCTTAAACATACATGAAATGAAGAAGGATAAAATCTATAATGGGTAATTTGGTGAATCTTTTAACTCCATTTATAGGGATAGGGAAAAATGAGAGAAGCCATTAGTATTTTCAACTGAAGAACTCGTCATCTGATCAATAAGGAGTGCACCTATAATGGAAAGAATGAGATGCTCCAGGGTGTCTGAAGCACGGCCCTGAACATGTTTCTGAGGAAGAAGGTGTAAGCAGAGTAGAGAATCAGGTTGAGAAAAGGGGGGAGAGTTGGGGCAGAGGTGCAACGCCTGGTGGCTTTGCCCTCCGTTCCCTTAGGTGTGTCTCCTTTCCTTTCCTCTTCCACCTATCCCCTGTAAACCACAGCTTCTTTTATTGAGGTCTTCGGATGGAAAGAACCATGGGCTAGGAGTGAGAATGGCACTCCAGGTACAATTCACCCACTAACTGCCTGTTTGGGATGAATAGTTCTACTCCCTGGAGGATGGACTTTACAAATCAGTGACTGAATCCATGAAATGTCTGCTCTAGAACATTTTCTAGAATGTCTTCTGGTTTTGACAGCCTATGAAAATTACTCCATGAGGAATGTTTTTTTCCAAATAATGAGAACTTAAAACCATTGCCTGGTTAGCATTTTAAAGACAAGGACAGTATGTAATTTTTGTACTCTAAGCTGGTATAATAGATATTTTAAAGAAAATCTATTTACTTAAAAAGCACAAAAAGCCAGCCCAACAGATGTATGAATGGGAACCTGCAATATTATTCTAGTCACCTCCTTTTAATACTTGTGCACATTTTCTTAATAATATAAAGCCATGTTATGACAGTGAAAAAAAAAAGCTGGGTAATTATTTTTTCTTATGTAGGCTTAATTTGGACTTCTAAAAGGGTATGCTAATGCAGAATATGCATAATATACTTTGATTCTTCTTAGCATCCTGTAAATCATTCTACTAGACCCTGCACACGGTAGGCACACGATAGTTAGTATATGATAGGATATACATGGGATGAATGAAAATTTTGAGAAATAGTAAATATAATACAAAATGTATTCCTTGTGCAGTCTAAACATCATGTTTATCAGTAAAAGAAACAATACTGAAAAAAATATTTTTTGTTTCTTGATTTAGATGCAAAAACAATGTGCCTCATATTCATCTCTTCTTTATTCTATTCAGGTTTTAATTCACAACTCAGTCAAGCAAGCCTAGTGTTTTCATATAAATACCTCATACAGTTGCAAGCAGATGGCATCTATGAATCCAACTTGCATACTTGGGATTTTGTTTTTCTTCTCTCTGTTCATTAGATCCTGAAAATACAAATACAGACACACAAGTCTGCATTTATCTAAAGAACACAGTGAAAACTGGCTCTGAAAAGATAGGTGAACCTAGGAAAGTCAGAGATAGTAACAATACCCCTCCGTGCAAGCACACACACACACACACACACACACACACAAAGAACCTATGCTTCATTTCCAGGAAACTCATTTCAAAAGACAGAAATAGTTTGGGAAGAATCCTTTTCTTGCATGTGAGATCCACATACTATAAAATGGCAAGACAAGAGGACATGAAAGGCTGGTTCCATAGCCTAGCGGTTAAGGGAGCTGGATCCCACATAGCTGACTGCAGTTCAAATCCTGGCCCTGGTGAATTATAAAATACACTGAATATGTGTGTGTGTGTGCCCTAAATCATGGCAGGATGAAGAAATGGAGGAGAAGGAATTGTAGCATTACCACATCCCACTGGGAAGTGCTTTCTCTTTCTCATGAACACATGTATCCTCTGGATATTTAAAGAAAAAATTTTGCAGAAAAATGATATTAACGTGTAAGTTTATTTTGGTGCAAAAAAGTTTGGAATTCATGCATAACTTTTTTTTTTTAAATGTTATATGAACGTTTTGAAGACCCTCTCCTAAGGTATTAAGAACCTTTAAATTCTGTGTCTTTTAACAACAATACTGGGTATTTAGCATCACAAATAATGAAGAAAGGCATGCAAAAGTGTAACATAGATGTTTTTCACAGTGCTGTTTGTAACTGGGAATATTACAAGCATCATTACACCAGAGCAGTTGGGTATAGTACACTTCCAGCTACTTTGTATAATTATGGTAACTAACACATAGAAGAGCATCTGTTAGAATGACAAGTGATTTATGATATTTAAATGGAAAAGGCGTATTACACTAAAAATGATACAACATAATGCCCCCAAGAGTCGTTTTTGTCCTCTTTTGTATGCTTTTGCTTTCTGTAATAGACATGTATTATTCTCCTAATAAGAAAAGAAAGTTTTAAAAATGAGAAATATACTCCTAAGGGAAGATCTCACAAAGCTTTAAAAGGAGTCTACAGTTAAAAAAAATACATTTGACTAATTTCTTACCAATAAGGTCTCATACTTACAGTGGGCTCTATGTTGAGTTCTTTTCTCTCTCTGTCTCCTTGATCAAAAAATTCAGTTGCTACAAGTTCTGCTATCTGAAATATATAACAGACTGAGTTTGGGCAATGAAAAGCATATGGTTCTTTTTTAAAAAAATAGGTATTGATTATTCACATTTAATCACATTATGTCTTTACAGTGCACAATATGGGCCTTTCCCAGCATGACAATAGTGCCTATCAGTCTTGACAAAGATACCACCATATACATTATTATCAGCTAATAACTTTTCATCTTGGTGTCAATTAAATGTATTGTTTGCTTTTTCCCTGTTCTCCTCTCTCCCTTCCCCTATTACCCACCCCTTTCTACCCCCACACCCTGTACTATCTCTAGTATCTACAGTTGCCCTCCTGATATGGTGCCTTCCAGTTTTTCAGTTTCTACTACAGAGCACAGACATTTGGTTTATCATTCTTTGAAAAAGAAAGATTTTGAATGAAGATAAGAAAATCTATCAGTTCTATAGTTTTCCAACCATACCCGTCCGTATAATTAGAGAAAAGCAGTAAGGAGTAATAGACATATTTCATGCAGTTTAAGTGTCTGACTAAGTACAAAGTGAGAGCTTGTTCTTCAGTAACAAAGCATAAAAAAAGCAACATGTCATTTCAAGTTCACCAAGTAGTGGGAAAACTGTGGGCCTATCTGTATGCATAATCAATAAGATATTTACTCTGCACCTGTTAATAAAAGGTGCCGTGGAAAAACAAACATGTCAAACAGGTCCACATGTTGCAAGTAGTTGATATGCTTTCTTTCTTTTAATTGATGTTTTTCCTTTTCTCCTTTTAAAAATTTTCCTTACATGGGACCAGCAGATGGTGAAATGGTTATGTTGCTGGAACCCCATATAGCCAACCACAGTGCAAGTCCTGTACCCAAAGTCTTGAAACTCATGCCAGACACTTTGTGCATGTATGCCCAAAATCCCAAGAGGAGACTGGAGGAGAAGGGATTGCAGCGTGGCCTTCCCCCTCGCCAGGATGTGTGTGTGTGGGGGGTGATTTCTCACTTTCTGTCTCTCTGTCTCTCCAGCAAGTACACATGTCCTATAGCAAAAAAACTCTAAATTTTTTTTCTTACGATATTTTTGTTGTTAATAAATAAATGGGTTGTTTATCCTGTAAAGTTGCCAACGGCTTGGATTTTATGGGTTGCATTTCTGTGATGCCATGTGACAGGTTTCTCCATGTCTTGTATTTCCACACACTGGCAGCGAGCTCTAGAGGCTTGCTTAGATCGAGGGTTTGATGTTTCCCTCCCGCACTCATGGTTACTTCGCTGTCAGTGCTGCGGTAATGCTGTGGTTGCCTGCTGTGATGTTTGTGATGTTAGCAATCATTTCATGATCCCGGCCAGGTCCACTAGAGTCAGGACCGAACAGGGTAATATTCAAAGCCAACACTCCTTCCCCCCTGGTTCACTGAAATAGCATAAAGAGAAATGCCCCACATTAATTATTAAACTATACTTAAAGCATAATTTGAATAAGAAAAGCAGGGAAAATGTTTGATTTTTCCGTACTTCATCTGTTTTCCAAATAACTTGATTCTGAGGCATCCACTAAAGGTGACTATGGAAGGTTTTGTTTTTATAATTTTGAACTCCGGGGGCTTAAATATTTAAAGTAATTTAATCCTTATAAATGCTCAGTGGGTTCTGTTTTGGCCAGTGGAAGCTGATTAAATTAGCTCGTCTTTTCTTTAGACAAAAGCCTTTGACAGCCGCCTTGCTCTGTAATGGGCCAGAACCAGCCTAAATGACAGAGACCTGGCGCTGACCACTATTTAATGAGTTTGCTTGGAGGACGCGTGCTCGGGAAGACTGAGGGGCCTCAGGTATGAACCCTGCTGTAGGGAGAGACTGTGGATGCTGGCGGCACCAGAGTGACCAATCAGACAGCACCAGTTTCAGTAATAGACCAACAGGACTGCAATGTAAACTGACCAACATGACCTGCGCAAGTTCCGATCCTTCATTTGCATACAGGAAGCTAGCTGAAAACTTGAGAGGAAATGTACTTCTCTATAAAAGCCCATCTCCAAATAGGTTCAGGGAAATAAATGGCTTTCTAAGCAGACCTAGCTGTCTCCTGATGACATCGGCTATAATAAAGCCTTCCTCCTCGTGAAATCCCCTGGTTCAGAGTTTGGCTTCTCGGTTGGCAAGAGATTGTTTCTGATCCTTACCTTTCTTGGTTCAGAAACACTTTCTGGAATAACAAGATACTCTTGACGCATCTTGTATGCTTCCTGCTCTATAACTGCAATCGACCATTTCTTCATGGAGGCCTAGTTCCTTTAAAATGAGGTATTTAGAAACCTCACTCTGGGTACTAGTTTTGTTCATTACTGGATCAGTTATTACTTTGAAGCCCTTTTAGGGGACAGAGCTAGGGCACAACCTAAGCTTATTCAAATTTCTAATTTGAATTTAAGACTATAAGAGTCCTGAATAACCTCACCCACCTTTATCTTTCCACTCAAGCTGAAAATACTAGTTCAACAAATACCAATATAATTTCTTATTTGCTTTTATTCCACAACACCCTCAATAGTGAATGAATATCAATACAAGTTTGCTACAAGTAATACAATTATTAAAACTTTTTTTTTTTTTAGGGTACATCTCACTAGAGAAATGGTCAAATTACTGTTTTAATGTTATTTAGAATGAATTTGTCCCTCTCTGTGTGGTTTTACAACCCAAATCAGGTTTGTTTCATTTTACTTCCTCAGTTTAATGATTTTTTTAATATATTAAATTTTATTCTATAACTAGACAAATGATTAAGATGATTTCAAAATTAATTTGCAAAAGAAATACATGCAGGGCCAGTAGGTGGTGTGGAAGTCAAGGCACTGAATTCCCACATGGCTGACTCCAGAATTCAAGTCCTGGACTGGGCAGCCTGAAAGGCACAATGGCAGCATGTGCATACATACCCAGGAGCTGGAGGAGAATGGAGGAGAAGGGACTGTGATGGCGCTGCCCGATGGGGTGACTTCTCACTTTCCCTCTCTCTCCTTCTCTCTGTGTCTCTGGTGAGTGTATGTGCCCTATAGCAAAAACTAAAAAATGAAAAATAGGAGGAGAAGAAGATAATGCACACAAAACTCTAGCTTTTATAGCTATTCCATCAATCTTATTCTTTCCTTCCTCTATAGGAAACCGTTAACTTTTTGTGTGTGGTTAATTTTTTAATAAGTAAATATGTATTTATATTCATTATTTTCCCCTTTGTTAGATAAATGGTAGCATATCATTCATATTTTTTCCTGCTTTGCTATTGTTTTCCACTTAAAAGTCTTCATAATCACTCCATAGTAGTAGAGAGGCCATCTCATATCTTTTAACAGTTACACAGAACTCGTTGTATAAAATGTACTATAATTTGTTCAGTTAGTACCCTACTGATGAATATTTGAGTTATTTCTAGTCTTTGCTATCATAAATAGCACTAAAATGAATACCCTGGTATAAATATCTTTTATATTTCTGTCAGCATATCTTTGGGCTGAGATTCCTAGAAGTGAGGGTCAAGGCATATGTAGACTTATACCCTTCCAATGGGTTATCATATTTTACATTCCTTGTTTTCCACAGCTTCTCCACCAGAGTATGTTGGACTTTTGGAGCTTTGCCAACTTGACTATTGAGAAATGGCATCTCAACAAATTTTTAGTGCAGTTGAATTTATATACTGTGAATTGCACAGATCACAAGTATGATAGTTCCAAGTATTAACAAATATATGCATGTGTATATATAAATAGCCATATAACACACACTCCATCCAACATAGAGTATTTCCATCATCCCAGAAGGTGCCCTCATGCCCTTTCCCAGACATTCTCTGTCCCTTTTTTAACCTCCTCCCCCCCACAACCACTATTATAATGTATCTTACCATAGGTTAGTTTTGCCTTATCTAGAACTTTAAATAAATGAAATCACAGTATGTATTTTTTTTGCATCTGGCCTCTTTTGCTCAGCAAAAGTTTATAAGAATTAGCTAAGATGCTGCATGTACCAATGGTTAGTTTATTTTTAGTACTGAACTGTATTAAATGATGAAGTTATAGTCTACATTATATTAAACAATTCTGTTGACAGAGCTATTTTAAAAGTCTTTAGGAATAAAGCTATTAGAAGATTCTATACAAATCTTTTTGTATCTATATAATTTTAATTTGCATTTTTAAAAAGAATTATTTATTTTATTTTATTCATTCATTTATTTTAATGTGACCAGACACACACATACACACACACACACACA
>NW_006159859.1:2232126-2245142 GCF_000334495.1 Tupaia belangeri chinensis
TGTCTGGCCATGTAGGAGTATCTAGTGCCTTAACCACCACACCACCTGCTTGACCCTGGATTTTTTTTTCTTATAAATGAGGTTCTGAGAACCTTTTAAAATGGTAATAGATCATTCACACTCCTTTTCTATCAACTCTGTTCACATCTTTGGTCATTTTTTGGCAAGGCCAGGTTTCTTGTCCTTTTTCTTATCTGTTTTTTTTTTTTAAACTAAAAAATACTGTCTATCAGATATGAGTTTAATTTTTATTTTGAGAGATTTTTGTTATAGGACATGTGCACACTCCAGAGAGACAGAGAGAGAGAAAGTGAAAAATCACCCTCCAGGGGCAATGACCATGCCTCAATTCCTTCTTCATTTTTCTCCTGGGATTTTGGGCATACACACACACACACACACACACACACACGTGCCTAGCGTGAGTTTCAAGCCACCAGATCTGGGACTCAAACCATGGCTGACTATGTGGGATTCCAACACCTTAAACACTATATCACCTACTGGCCCCATAAGTTGCATTTTTTTAAAAAAGTTTTATTTGTTCCATAAGAGTGGAGAGATCAAAAAGAGACAACACACCCAGAAGATCTTGCTTCCCTCTTCCTTCCTCTTCTCTATTAGAAAAGAGACATAATAGTCCTATTTATTATGGAGGAGGAGGGTATGTAAGGATCACCTTTCCCAAGCATTTGTGGCATGTCAGCTTTAGCACATGGAGAGTGAGTTTTTGACCTTGTTTTCTTAACACGTGTGTTTTGTGAGATGAGCCTGTAGCTGCTGGGCTCCTTGACTCTGCAACCCAGAGTTCTGACCACCACAGACGGTCAGCAATCTTAGATACTGCATTAAGGATTCAAAACTCAACCCTGAGGCCCCACTGTGGTCGTGCACACTAGTAGATACTGCAACTTGGCAGGTGGAAGCCATATGTGTGGCCCAGATTTGATTCCCAACCCACCCTAATAGCCTGTGCAGTAGTGCACACCTATAGACCCAGCTACTTGGGAGGATGAGGCAGGATGATCACAATAGAGTAAGACCCTGTCTGAAAAAGAAAGAAAAGAAAAGAAGGGGAAAGAAAAGAAAATGCAATCTTGAAAACCAAAAAGACAATATAATGCACATATGCCTATCCTTTTCTGTGTCTTCATTGCCATTGTAAAATGGTATAGCAGTTACTTACGTAGAGAGGATTCATATTTCTAGCCTCCTAACCGCAGGCCCCGATCAGATCTTTTCTGACATCACATATCAATATTTTCTACATCTACAAGCCCCAGAAATATCTGTTCTATTTGTTATCACCTGCTTAGAGTTGAGGTATAGCCTAGTAGGATAACTGTAAGAAAAATAATGTTACTGCTTCTAATTTTCAAAATTAAAGGGTCCTGCTAAGGCAACCCATTTTCTGGGACCCATCTCCTTGGGAGCTCTGTTTTTCCTTCTCTCCCCTTCAACAATCTCCTTGGTTTGTGATACCTACTCTCTGTCTGCAACTAGTTCTTTCTGAGTGTGGGACAAGAACCCATGTCTCACTGCGAGTGCTGGACCCAGTTACCTCTGTATCCCCATGTTCCTGCGTCTTATTTTGGTGCGTTGGCAAGAAAATATCTAGACACCCCATCACGTTGGAATGATGGAAAACTGCCCATCAGGCACCGGCACCCCTTTGCAATGCCTCCTGACACACTGGGACTCCTAACGCTCAGTCTCTAAAGAAAAAGCACCTCATCTTTTGCACCCAAGCTTAGTTAATACAAATTGGCAAGTAATACTATTCAACAGATTTCTTTGTAAATGTCTAAAAATGTAAAATAAATGTCCAAATGTAAAAAAAATAAAAATAATAAGGGATGTGCTAAAAAGAACCCCAAAATAAGGCAGAAATAATACTGAAATTGAAACTTACCAACAGCTAGGTTTTTGCTGTGTTAATAAAGATGCTTTCTTAATATACCTTACAAATATGATTAAGTACCAATGAATCTTCAAAAGAGGAAAGCCTCAATTATCTGCTTTTAATACTACTTTGAAATTAGGAAAAAACGTTCTACCATTACTTCAGAAGCTACCTTTCTGAGTAAAGATTTTTCTTATTTTTACTTTTTAATTGTTACTTTTATTGTCACTAAGCAACATACCCGTTGTTGAATAGGCCAGGGTTTTGTAATTGCAGAAAGGTCACAAGCTGTCATCAGCATCGCTCTGTTAAGGAAAAAAGAAACCCAAAGGTCTTGTTTACTTTTACATGAATATATACCCTCAGGACATAGTTACTAACAACAAAGTTAAATTTAAATTAAAATCCTCTGACATAATGACACATGGTTGAGATGAGAGTATGCTATTTATCCTGAATGAATCATTTTACATTTTATTCTGTACTATAAAGTCATATTATACTCCTATAAATACGTGAAATTATTATATGTTAATAAAAATATTAAAAATTGGGGCTAGCTGGTGGTTAAGGAGAAGACTGACTGACTGCACAGTTCACGTTTTGGACCCAAGTGCCTGAAAAACACTCTGGCCACGTGTGCGAGTGCACAAAACCCCAAGAGGAGAATGGATTGTGGCACGGTCATACCCCCAGCGGGTGCTTTCTCACTTTCTCTTTCTCTCTGAGCACACATACTCAATAGCAATTAAAAAAAAAAAAGATAGACCCAGGAAATAGAAACAGACTTTACACAGAAGCCTGACTACTACAGTGTCAGTGTTGTGAACCACTGAAATTTGTCCTCAAACTGCCTCATTTAGCTCCAGATTGGCACAAGGAACAATAACTAACTTTTGGGTAGAAACTTGCCTAGTATTATTTTTTCATCTTGCTATCCTATTTTTAATGATAGTACGATGAAAGCACATTAACCCTGATAATAAAGGATAACATCAGATATGTTGCTCGTGACAGTCCTACGTCAGAAATTCTGGTGGGGCCTCCTAATTTACTCAACACATGTAATGACTTTTTTTTTTTAATATCTAGAGGGCACATGCGCTTGCCAGAGATAGAGACATAGAGAGAGAGGGGGACACTAAGAAAGCACTCTCCATGGGTCATAGACACACTGCAGTCCCTTCTTTTCTTTTTTGGGGATTTTGGGCACACAAACACATGGCCAGAGTGTTTTTTTCAAGCTGTCAGGTCCAGCACTTGAATTACATAATTGTCCACGTAGAATCCAGTTGCCTTAACCACCATGCCACTGTATTGCCCCACATGTAGCAAATTCTATGTAAAAAGCCTTCAGTTATTAAACAGTACACGCCGGAGATACGCTCCTTTTCTCCAGCAGATAGAAAGAGATGAGAGGACGAGGCTCTGACGTCTTTCCTGTGTTGGAGAAATGAAAACTTCGCCCATCTCTGGGGTCTGTAGCCAGGTACTCTAGAATTGACACAACTATTGTGTGGAAATGGGTCCATCCTTAGCAGTGTTTTCCCATGTCAGATCCAAATATCTGCCATATAATCCCTTTCATTTTTTAAAAAGAATTATTTTAGTTAACTTTGTTTATTTACTTTTTTATTTATTTATTATAATTTCACCAGAGAGGGACAGAGAGAGAGAGAGAAAGTGAGAAAGCAAGCCACCAAGTCCGGGACTCAAACCACGGTCAGCCATGTCCTTAACCAACATACCACCCACTGGCCCCACTAACCAACAGACCCCCCCCCTGGCCCCATTCTTTTCTTTAAAAAAAAAAAAAAAAAAACTAGGCACAATGGCCATTATTGTAATATAGAAACAAACACTCAAGGTAGTTATATTTGAACAAAACTCAACCTTGAAAGTGTGTTCTCCCTAACTATACACGGCCATAAAGAAAACGGTGTTCTCATGCTCGTCTGTCTCTTATACCAACCCTCTCACAAGAAACGAGTACATCAGAGATATCTGAAATTATGGTTTGAACTCATTTTCATGAAGGATTTCAAACAATACTCATCAGTAAAAACTGCCTCCCCAAAAGAAGATTATGAACCATATGAAAAATGAAGGATGCAAAAGGCTGGCCCCAGAGCATACTCCTCCATGAGAGGTCTTAAGTTAGGGCAGTCCAATAGGGAGAACTTGGTGTTGAGGTGGTATTACTTTGTAGGTGCTGAGAAAAACTGTTCAGTAACCACAGCACATGTCTATACTTTTCAAGACACTATTCCGAAAACCATGTTGAGACTATTAAGTGAAGCATGACTATACAGGACAGAGAGCTGGGCATTTGGATATTGGATATTATTTTCTTACCATTTGCATCTTTATTCACATGCTAAGTAATACCAATCTATTCAAAGAAATGTGAATTTCCACATTGTACCATCAGTAGCCTTAGGATCACTATGTCTCTCTTTTATTTATTACTGATTTTTTAATTCTTTTTAACCAGTTCATGCCTCTGGAAAGAAATGATATCTACAGTTAGAAGAGGGGATGGATGGATACTGGTGATGACCTGCTGTAGTTGTGACCAGGCTGTTCTGGCTTCATTCCAGAGAACTAAACACTTCCCAGACACCATTTTGCTCCCATGACTGCATGATATGATTTTCAGTTTGTCCAAAGAATTAGGAAAATGAACAAGAGAACTCTAAAGTCTTGTACTGATACAAGGACCCACAGTTTAAAGGTCATTCTAGAAAAAAGGGGCAATTTATTCATTTGAATTTGCAAATACAATTGTTTTTTAGTAAACTTTCATACTCAGTCCCTTATATAGACACTCTGGAGAAGTCTGACTAACTTTAAGATCATCACCTTGCAATAAAAAATTTGCACTGAAAACTGGTAGGGGAGAAAACTACGTGGGCAGCAACACTTTGACTTTAACAACAGTAAATCTACTTACAAAAATAACTCCTTTTGATGAGGATCTTCCAAATCAAATTGATTTTTTCTTATAAGTTCAAAAAATTCTCCTCGCCTCCTTGAAAATAAAGAAAAAGATTCGTTAGTTCTGATGATTCTCCAGGCTCTAATCCCTTTAGTCTGCAAAGACTCATGGGGTAAATTTTTGAGGGGGAAAAGAAGAGCTTCTAATTTTCTTCCCCCTGTCTTTGAGCCCAATATAAACATGATCATTTGAAAATCTTTAATACCTCACTTTCCCTTTTTGTCATTTGCTTTGGGTGAAACCTTAAACCTCACATGGGAGGGTCCCGGGTTCATGTCCAAAGTTACCTGTGTACACTGGGCATGTGCACACGCACCTATGATCCTGGCTAGCTGGGAACACAAGTGGATTGTGGCATGAAAACCCAGTTGGGGGTGCCAGTCTCTTTGTCTCTCTGTTATGGAAGAAATTAATAAACTAAACAAACCAAAAGAGTGTAACAAAATTGGCCATTTCATCAAAAATGAAACGTAGGTTTCCTAAGTGTTCAGAGGAGAGATCCATGTGACCTAGAAAGGTTGGGAAGGCTTTGTAGTTGTTAAGTATTTTTAAAATTCCTGGTAATTTACTAATTTTTATTCTGCAATTGTTTTGAATAAACCAAAGTTTACTGTATTTCTTTTGTTCTAAGTAACCTTAAAGTCATTAAAAATTCAATGAAACATGGGACCAGCAGATGGCATAATGGTTATGTTGCTGGACTCCTACATCGTCAACCACAGCTTGAGTTTTGGACCCAGTGGCTTAAAACTAATGCTCGGTGCATATGCGTGCATTTCCAAAATCCCAAGCGGAGAAAGCAAGAAGAAGGGTTTGTGGCATGGCCATTCCCCTTAGGGAGGAGTGACTTCGCACTTTCTGTCTCTCTGTCTCTCTCTGTCTCTTTGGTGAGCACACATACCATATAGTAAAAATCTCTATTAAAACAAAATCCAATGAAGCAGATGTATACAGTCACTCTTAGATTTTTTTATAGTGGCTGAATGGTATATGTTCTTGTGTTTGTTCTATTCATTTTTATCTGTCCTAACAGTAGCTAGAGCCATGGATCTGAATCTCCTTGGGCAGAAGGAAAGAGATCTATGTTATAAGGTAATCCCAGGAGTGTGCCTCCCTGACTTCTCTCATTCCCACATGGACCAAAGATGTCAGTCTATTATGTGAAACCAATGACTGCCTAAATGTGGGAAAGTACGTTCTAGTGTATGGAAATGTAGTTTTATCATGCAGATGCATAATCACAAATACCAGTCGAATGCACTCTTACTTTAGATTTCATAACTGCAGGGTTCTATGCTAATATTCTTCTTTTGCCAAAATCAAATAAAAATAAACAAAAGTTCCTTGTTTGTTTTTTGGTTCCTTTTCATGTCCCACTGGGCTGGAATGACTGTATAAAGAAATCATGAAATGGACCAGCAGTTAGCATAATGGCTATGTCGCTGGACTTCCACGTAGTTGACCACGGTTCAAGTCCTGGACCCAGCGGCTTAAACTCACGCCGGGCGCGTGTGCGTGCGTGCCCAAGATCCCAAGAGGAGAATGGAGGAGAAGGGATTGCGGCGTGGCCATCCCCCCCGGGGGGTGATTTTCTGTCTGTCTGGTGAGCGCATGCGCCCTCTAGTGAAAACCTCTCAAAAAAAAAAGAAAAAGAAATCGTGAAATGGTCAGAAGTTGAGAAAGTGAGGGAAAGAAGGAAAAGTTGTCATCTTCAGGCTGGATAACCTGGTGTAGAATAAATGTAAGCTGGCCATTTGAAGCCTGGCCGCATAGTTCAGGGGTTAAGCTGAGGAGCCAGATCCCACGTGGCCAACGACTGTTTGAATCCCAGTCCTGGTGTCTTAAAAAAACATGCCAGTCATGGGTATAAGTATGCTCCAAATCCTGAAGGGATCGAAAAATAGAGGAAAAAGGATTGTGGAGGGAACAGTCCCCACTGGGGGTGCTTTCTCTCTGTCTCTCTTCTCTATGGTGTTTGCATATGCCTTCTGTCACTATCAAAAGAAAGATGGTTTTTGGATTTATACATATTAATAGCTTCCGAGAAATAGCTGTGGATAAGCATTAGGAAAAGCTATGTATTTTTTTAGCACTGAAGAAGCTAAGGGAGTAGATTTTTCTGGCTATCTTTAAGAAACTGTTCTATAGTATGATACACTGCTTTGCCAGGACTTTTGCCCTTATAAGATAAAAAATGCCTAAATGTGGATGTTAATAGTTTGAAACTATGCACATACTTCCAATTCCTATTTATCTCAGAATTTTTCTTAAAACTTACTTAATGTATAGTGCTAGGTCTGTGGCCAAAATAGCTTGCTTGATTATTTTCAATGTAGTCTTATATTCTTCAATGGAGAGTCCACTGAGAATCTGATTGCCCTTTATTAAAAAAAGAGAGAAAACCATCATTAGCATTAGCAATCTTCCTGGAGAACCTGTTAAAAAGGACAAAATCTGAAAATATATCTTAAACATATGCTCAGGATTCTGAACTCACAAATATGGGTGTGTGTGGGTGTGTGTGTGTGTGTGATTGGTTACTTGAAGTAAATGTCCTGAAAACAATGCTCTCTCTCTATACCCCTACCTCCTCCACCCTGTCATGTAAGAAAAACAGCTTCATAATATTACTCCTGCCCACACATGCACATTTTCCCAATTCTCTCTTAGGTTTTAACCCAGATCTAAAATCCAATAGCTGTATATCCTTTTCCTTTGGGCCAATTAATTGCTATAATCTAACAGCAAGCATCCTTGAAAAATTCAAAGCCATATTAATGGATATGAAGAATGGAGTGGTGAAACTTTTAAACCATTAATTTTTTTTTTTTAAAGTTTTTGACAATAGGGAGCATAGGTTCTATTCAGGGCTGGATTAAGGGAGGGTCTCCTGCAGATCCACAAGTGTAGGTGAGTCTCCAAGGAATGCAGTTTCAGGAAAGCAGTTCTGGTACGCAGGGATGATTATCAGCTGATGCGGTACAGCAGTCATCTTGTAGTTACCAGGAATGGTGTTGTGGGGATCTGCAGTGTGAGTTGTCCTTGGGTATCTGGCTTCCTTAAGAATGGCAGAGTAGTTCTTGTTTTCCCCTGAGGTAATGCAGGGCTGGTAGCTATCATCTTCTCAAGTTGCAAGTTCTTCAACCTTGTTTTCGGCCTCCAGGCCAACCAGCGCTGGAGAGGCCAGAGAGGCCGGCCCCCGGAAGGGGGCCAGGCCTTTCAGTGTAGGCGCGCGGATGGGCAGGGGCGGAAGCCCCCGGCCGCGGGGGGGCCCCTGGAGGGGGGCCATAAACCATTAATTATTAAAAAGCCATTTTACTATGACTTTGGTAACGGGCCCAGTTACACTCCTGGCATAAATTTGTGTAATTAACTTAGTCAATTATGGTAACAGTGTGTATTCCTTAGGAACACTCACTGCAGATGGATAGAAGCCACAGCCAAGGGTGGTCAAGGAAAGCTTGCATTGAAACAGCTAAAAAGAATACTTAAAAGGTGTCTCATCCATGCACAAAGCATTGAAAGTTCTTACTACATAACCGTTTTTTTACTTCTTGCCTGTAATTTAAAGCATAGTGGCTCTCTAATCTTGAACACACAGTTTGGACACTCAGAATATTCAAAAACAACATCTGTAAATTGAATCAGATGCATTTCCTAAATCTCAAGTCAAGAGAAAACCCAGAGGCCTAGCAATGAGATGTGGAAGGAAAGGATTAGTTAAGTTACAAAGGCAGGGGAACTGCTGGGACTGTGAGGCTCTGGCCAAGACACATTGGTTAGAGGACAACTAGTGGCTGAAATTGTGGCATGGATCTGATTAATGACAAAAATCCACAAGTGCAGTCATAAACATTATTATGTTTTTAAAATATAGAGGCTTTTGCTATACGGCGTATGTGCTCGCCAGAAAGAGAGAGAGACAGAAAGTGAGAAATCACCTCCAAGGGGTAATGGCCATGCTGCAATCCCTTCTCCTCCATTCTCCTCTCGGGATCTTGGGCACGCATGCATATGCACCTGGCATGAGTTTAAGCCACCGGGTCTGGGACTCAAACCGTGGTCGACTGCATGGGAGTCCAGCGACATACCCATTACACTAACTGCTGGTCCCCATAAACATTATTTTTAAATATCAAGTCATTTTAGATTCCAAGCCACAAAGAAGAGATATTCAGATAATACCTTCTGTTATTTTTATTTATTGTAAGATACAATAATTTCAAGAGAAAAATTAAATGTCTGTGATATCATCTTATTTTTTTCCCCAAAGGCAGAGGCTATAATTTCTCATGCAATTGTGCTTACAATGATAGAACATATAGATAGGTCTTATAATTCCATAATATACAACTATATTCCTTATAAGTTAAGTAATAACATTTACATAAAATGTTATGCTGATAATTCCATAATATACAACTATATTCCTTATAAGTTAAGTAATAATATTTACATAAAATGTTATGCTGTCTAGTAACAAAGGTAACTATAATAGGAATACTGCCAAATATGCTTCTTAAAAGCAGATTAGCACACGTTCTTCCTTTGGAACTTAATTCATAATGGGGTATTAAAACGAAAGTCTTAATTGAAGCACACAGCAAATTCCAAGGTAAGTACAGATGCTACTACAATAACCTAAAATCCGCATTCCTGAAAAGTCTCAGTTCTGAAAAACCACACACTAAAAATATTACACGATTTGTGGAAGAACACGATGTTGGGTTAGACCACACAAAACCAATGCAACTCTGTATCCAGAGCACAAATAAAACCAAGAATTGGTACCTGTGGAGGTAACTCGAACAGCTTGCCCCAACAGGTCTGGAGACTGACTCTGAGGATACTCAGGATGCACAATGGGCCAGCCTATGGCCTGGGTGGTTAAGGTGACTGGATCCCACATGACTGACTGTGAGATTCCAGACCCAGATCTGGTAGCTTGAGAAACAACCAGGTGTGCGTGTGTGTGCTTGCACGTGCGCGTGTGTGTATGCATGCCCAAAACCTCAAAAGGAGGAAGAAATGGAGGAGGGAGGATTATAGCATGACCATTTCTCATGTGGGATGCCTTTTCACTTCCTTTTTCTCTGTCTCTCTCTGGCCAGTGCACGTGCCCTCTGGCAAAATTTTAAAAAAAGAAAAAATAGAAGAAAAGTTTTCTTCCAAAGCTCAGGAAAGAACTAGTCCCAATGGACAACTTAGAGATATGGTAATAAAACTGCTTTAAGATTATGTATTGACCATCCATTATGCTTGTCCAATGTTGTAGCTACAACTTTCACTTTTTTTCTTATTATAAAAGTAAAACTTGCACACAGTCAATAATGTCAATAATGAACAGACCAAAGAAAGAAAAGTATTACTAATTTCAGTAGACAAACATGACCATCATTAATATGTTGGTATATCGTATTTTGATTTTATTTTCCTTAACATAAGCATATTTAACATAGTGTATCATAGTCTCTCTTTTTTTTACTTTCTAAAAACAGTTTTGCTATGGGGCACATGCACTCACTAGAAAGACAGAGACAGACAGAGGAGGGGAGAGTGAGGGAAAGTGAGAAATCACCAACTGGGGGACGGTTGGCTTTGCTGCAAACCCTTCTCCTCTCTGGATTGTGGGCACATATGCACACCCACCCACCTCATTTTCAAGTTGACAGGTCCAGGACTTGAATCTCACTGTGACTCATGTGGCATTCAGCCACCTTCACCACACTGTGGCTGGTCCACATACTCTTTCTTACATTGATACTCATTTAACCAAGTTGCTAAATAGCTTTATTCCATAACAAAACAATTTATTAATGATTAGAAGTTTCAAAACCTTTAAACTGTACAAACCACTTAATTTGACCAACAAATAAAAAAGCAGCATTCAGGACCAGCAGATGGCGTAATAGTTACGTCACTGGACTCCCACATACTTGACCACAATTCGAGTCCTGAACCTGGCAGCTAAAAACTCATGATGGAGGAGAAGGGATTGCAGCGTGACCATTCCTCTGGAAGGTGATTTCTTGCTTTCTTGTCTCTGTCTCTCTGGCCAACACATGCACCCTATGGAAAAAGTCTATTTCTAAAAAAAAAAAAAAAAAAAAAAAAAAAAATGGGCTGCATTCACCCAGAGCCACAAAATGCCAGTTTAGTTTGTTTTGAATCCAGAGTATGCAAATAGAGCAGGGTCCAAATTTCCCTTATCAGGCAACATTTGGACAGTTCTGATTGTCTAGAGAAGACGGCTGCAAGGATCGCAAATGTTCTGCCTTTCCTCCTTACCCAAAAAGGAATAAAGTATGTTCAAGAATTTATGATGCTGGGAATAAATCCAAAACCTAAAAATAAAACTGAATTTATAAAGCTCTCTTTTAAAATTCCACAAGAATAAATGAGGTACTTACTGGACTGTTCAGAATCATCAGGCACTGGTCGAAATGATGGTGCTCCATGATCGAATGGCAGTAGAGCTGAGCAAGCGGGTGCTCACTTCTGAAAAACATTTGGTTGAGAAAGAAGAAATAATAAATTCCCAGCATGTCGGTTTATCGATTCATTCTTATTATTAACTAAACACGAGGCTACTTCACAAAACTAACCAAACTAACAAACTTCTCTTTTTGGTGAGAAAAGAGTAAGGTAATAAACTCTGGGAGATAAATATCAAGAGTCCACTTGTTTTAAATACCAACATATCCACCGCAGGTTCAAAACAGAGACTATGTCACTGGATTTAATATTGATTAAAAGAATAGAAGTAAGGGGAGGCCAGCAAGTGGCATAGTGGTAAAGGTGCTGGACTCCCACATGGTCGACCATGGTTTGAGTCCCAGACCCAGCTGCTTGAAACTCGCACCAGGCATGTATGCACACAGGCCCAAAATTCTGAGAGGAGAAGGGATTGTGGCATGAGTAGCTGCTCTGAGGGGTATTTTCTTGCTTTCTGTCTCTCTGTCTCTCCCTGTCTCTCCAGTGAGCACATGCGCCCTATAGCAAAAATCTCTCAAATAATAATAATGATAGAAACAAGAAATAAGGACAAAGGATTTCTCTAAATATAAAAGAAATCTCTGAAATAACTGTACCAACAACATTTTTCAATTTCAAAACAGCAATTGATTTAAATTCTGGAACAAATTTGCATACTAGCTTTTTTGAACTCGTTCTTAGGCTGAAGATCAGTGTATTCAGGTATGCCTAATTACAAGGGAGAACTAACCAAGGGGTGAGTGATGAGAGGCGAGGAAAGATGCAGTGCGCGTGACAGGAAGGAAGGAAGAAGGGTGGAAGGAGAGAAGGAGCTAAGGTCCGTGGGGTCACTCTTGGCCAATGGGGTGTGAGGGCTTGCGCGTTATGCTTTTTGTCTTCTAGGTGAACAGTTCTGAGTCTCATTTCTTTAGCCTCCTTAAAAGTACCAGGCAGGACTGAGCACAGTCGCCCGTCCGGGTGGACATCCGGGTGACTCTCCCTTCTGGCTTTCTCTTCTCTGCTTCATTCCCAGCCCTGCCTTCCGCTCCTTGGGGTCGCACTGACAAATGCGCTATATGCACGTCAACTTCCGTCTTAGGCTGTGCCCCCTCACAGCCTTGGCTGAGGTGTCTCTTAAAATTGGCATTTTTCTTTTTTTTTAGATGACCACAGGTTCAGAAAGACTGTGCAAGGCTGATCCAAATGGGAGAGCCGGAATTCAAATATATCCTCTCCACGTCATCACCCAGCCTCATGACACCACCGAACTAGCACACAGCATGCACTCCCTGACCTAGTTAGGAGCTGGACCCGGAAATGTAATTAGGTGGAGAGGACACAAACAAGTTAGATCTTCAAACACACGTTCCATTTTAGATGATGGGGAAAGGACTGTTTTGAATTAGATAAAATTCTTGGCTTGTGAGATAGATGAATGCAAATTGTGTTTGCTTTTACTTACATTCTAAAAATACAGATGTATGAATCAAATAAAAGGGTGACAAGTGCCCCATATTTCCTGTTTACAAAATATTCATGGAAACCAACATATTCTACATCCTGTTGTGTTTGGCCTTTTGACCCCAAGCTAGGCTGCCTCTTTATTTGAGGTTGCAGTAGAGGGACCCATCTAAACCATTC
>NW_006159859.1:2245182-2260540 GCF_000334495.1 Tupaia belangeri chinensis
TGGAAAAGCAAGCTGTCTCTGCACTTTCTTCTGTCCGGCACAGTTGTTGGTCCATCTCCGAGAGGGGTATTAGGATGCCTGTGCAGAAATCAGAATGTTCTAGAAATAGAAAGCTTCAGAAACCTAGCAGACAGATTTCTCACCATGAGAAAAACAAGCGTACCACACTTGTCTTCCTTTTTTAACCGACACTAACAGAGTCCTCGATTCTGTTTCTCCTTTACATGGGCTACTCTAGACTCAAACCTCTAGGGCTTTGTAACCCATGTCAATCTCATTTATTGATAATTCTTTATTTTGACATTTGTCTCCAAATCATTGCTATTGTCTTCTACCGGTCAGGGGGTTATTTTGCCCTTCACATTCTCCGTAATCATATTTAATGACACAGATATTCAAGCTGACGAATCATTTGACATGTTGGCCTCATAGTTATTGGCCTCCTTGACATGACTGGTTGCCCTTTTGCACATCAATGACAGACATGGGTCCACTTCCTTTTCACAGCTACGAGGTACACAGTGACTTTGTCAGTCCCTTTATCCACCAAAGGACCAAAGACGATCTGGAATTCCTATCCGTCAATAATTGTACCCCTGTGAAAATAGCCTGGATGTGTGGGGCATTTAATATGTGCCACACACTACTACAAGAACTATACATTTATTTATAATCTTTTGATTCTTCTAAAAACCCTCGGAGCTACCTAGGGACTGTCATTATTTCACTCTACAAGGATAGGAGGCTAAGTGACTTTCCCAAGGTCACACGGTGAGAGGAGGAGTCACCATTCCCACCCAGGCATTTGACTCCAGTGGCCCCTAACTACCTTGGCCGCCATGACCACCGCATGTCGGCACAGGAGCAAATGGATCCATACAGACCAAGTGCGAGAAAAGCTGCCGTGCCGTATGAGAAGAGCTATCATAACGTTAGCTTCTGTCATTGTTGTTACTATTATTTACTACTGACTTGAGGAATAATTGAACTTGCACTTTATTCTTGTTCAGATCTCCAGTCTCTGAAGTCCTCTACCCTCATCAAGGACTATCTCATTCCAGACAAAAGGGAGTCTACCCAGGTTGGACTTCATAAATTGTGACTTTGTGCTGTCTCTAGTCTCCTCTGAAGTCCCTCCGTTCCCACTGACCCTACTTCCACCAGGCCAGTCCCATGACTCCACCTAAGCCCTGCTCCTCTATTACAGAGTGGAAGAGCAGACAAGACTGTGGTACAGAATGAGTTCTCCCAGGACTAACAGACATGGTCTGATTGTAGCTACCAGGAATTTTTTTTTAAAATGACTTTATTGCATCTCTAATTTGGGGAAAAAATATTAATTTGATCATTTTACCTCTTTTAACTACCATTCTATTTATTATTTTATCTCTTTATTGCCCAAACTCCTTTATCTTCTCTCTTCCTCAGTGCACACTCATGTGTTTGAGTCCTTTCATTTCCATTAATGGTACCATCCTTGTTTCAATTTCTTGGACCAGAGGTCATAATGTTCCCCCTTCCTTCATGCATATTAGATTTAATTTTTTTCATCGTTTGTCTCTTCCTCTCCCTAGCCAACATGTGGCTTTTAGTTTACACTTGCCTTGCTATAACAGCTTGCTAGTTGAGCTCTATGGCTCTAATTTGTACTCATTTACTTCATAGCTTTATTTGGAATTTTCTTCCTGAATAATGGTATTACACATTGCAATGGCTCCTTGTTTTTTTTTTTTTTTTTTTTTTTTTTTTTACTATGTCAAATATGAAATGCATTACTTAGTTTTATAGTCCTCCCTCTTACAGGGAGGACCCTTATATCCTCACCCTCTTCCTTTACATTCCTAGTTAATGTGAACCTTCTGATTCTAGTCAGGCTAGCCATTATCACTCTTGATGAAAATGTCTATGTGATAGTGTTCCTGAAATATCTTTCTCTTTTATTTCCTCCCCAAATCCTATCTATTTTTTAAGATCCAGTAGTCTCATTTCTTCTAAAAATAGTACAGATAGACTACACTGGTCTTAACCAACTTCCTTCTTTGTGGAATGCATGCTATTAAAAACTGAAGACTCACTAGATACTTTTCTTGCATTGATTGCCATAATTTTATGAGACTGTGACAATCCCTTAATGGCAGGAACCACATTTTACACTCTCTGCCTAGCAAGTGCTAGAGCCCAGTAATTACTTAATATCCATCTGCCTATAGGATAATTTTACTGTATTGTTTTATAAATACCAATCTTAAGTATAGCTAAATAAAAGTATCTATTGCAGTCTCCATATATTGACTGCACCAGGCCTCATCTAGGAAATGTCTCAACGTAACCCAGGTGTTCCAGATGTGTTTTCTCTAATGGATATCGGTACTTCAGACATTTTTATTCTATTTGATGTTCCTCTTACTGTCTACTTTGAAAATAATAGCTCAATATATACTTGAAATCACCATTTTCTTTACCCATGTAGGAGAAGTAGGCATAAGTGGTTGACTTGTCCCCAAAATATTTCACCGGCATGGCAAAAAAACCTGTAGTACTCCCCCAAGATGGTAGTTTCTCCCTCAACAATGACAGACTCAAATAATGAATCAATTGACCAACAGATGGTATAGTGGTTAAAGCACTGGACGCCCATGTAGTCAACCATGGTTCGAGTCCCAGACCTGACAGCTTAAAACTCATGCTGGGTGTGTGTACGTGCATACCCAAAATCCTGAGAGGAGAATGAAGGAAAAGGGATTGTGGTGTGACCATCTCCCCTGGGGGATGATTTATTATTTTTCTGTCTCTCTGTCTCTTTCTGTCTCTCTGATGAGAGCATGTGCCCTATAGCAAAAATCTCTCTTAAAAAAAAAATTAAAAATCAAGGGTCAATGTCCTACTCAAGGACTATCTTACTTCAAAGTAATTTTCTCAAAAGGTGTTCCAGAACTTCAGTTCCTAATTTTGCTGCACATGAGCACTTGTTCTCTATTTGATGTATTGCTCTTATTTCAGTGCCGCCTTTTATTTTTTGATTTCCTTTCCATATTCATTTGACCATCATCACCTGGTGATGTCTAGATACAGTACACCTTCTCTGAAGTCAGTACTTTATATGGAAATGTTTGTGTTACTCTTCTTCCAAAAGCTCGCTGGGAAACTCCTACTTTATGTATCACTCATTTTTAAAATTTTAAAAAAGAATTATTTAATTTTATTTTATTCATTTATTTTATTATTTTTAAATTTGACCAGAGTGAGACATGGAGAGATGGGGAAAGAGAGAGAGAGGGAAAGTGAGAAAGCAAGCCACCAGGTCTGGGACTCAAACCATGGTTGTCCATGTGGGAGTGCCCAGCCCCTTAACTATCACACCATCTGCTGGTCCCCTAAGTAGCACTCATTGACCAATAAGGAAAGAAAAAAGAAAAGAAACATCCCTAGAAAATTCTTAAGTTTCCTCTATTCAGACCACAGCAATGTAGGAAGAAACAAAAATCTCTGAAACTGCTTTACATTTTTTTTAAGGTTATTATTGCTCGAAGTTTGCTTCATGGTGAATGTGAAAGCAAGATTCTGCAGTCTGTGATATTTTCCCAGGAATTTTTTTTTTTTTTTAAGAGAAGATGACGTTTCTCCAGATGTTTTCCCGGGAAATTATTTTTAAATAAACAAAGGAAAAAAATAGCAGAGTGTTTTTTCACTCTAAAGTGGAGCCATATAGCATCTGAGAGCAATGCACACAGTAGTGATCCCTATACTGAGACGTGCTCAGTTCCGAGTAGGGAAGGAAGGGAGCGCGTGCAGAGTCCGATTCTAGGGCCTGCTGACGATAGAAAGCCACGTGTCATGGTTCGAGTCTGCCCTTTATGTCTTTTCAGGCTGATATTCCTTTTACAGTTATCCTCCCTGCCCACTGAGGCTCAGGATCACAATTGTATGACAAAGCACAGAGGACAGAGGACATGTCACCCAGTCAGATCTCCAAACCATTAGATTTTCAAGAGGAAACAGATTCTGACACTCAGGCAAGGTCTTGCTATATTTTCCCATCACAGGTCAACAGAGGACATGCTTGCTATATCACCACAATTCTTCTTGCATAAAGTTTTCCATTTCTTTAGATAAAGGGAATGTGATTAGAGAGCTTTCTGAAATTCCCTTAAGATACCAGCTATCTGGAATTTCCTTAAGAGATTTACGCATTAGTTGAATCACATGCAGTCTTTTAAAAATGCTCAGTAGGAAGAGACTTCACTGTTAAAATGTAGATTTTTCAACCAAACAACTGTAAGAAAATTAAAAATGTCACAGTGATCCAAAATTTGATGAGAAATGAGATCACCTTTATCACCTTTGTAATCTCAAATGTCATTTAAGTACAGTCCTTCAGGGAGCCTGAAACGCTTGTCCAAAGGGTTATAGTATCGTATTCTCAAAATCAGCCAACAAGCTGCCTTTTGCTGATGGAACAAACATCTCTAGCGTTGGGGCCAGCATGTGGCATGGAGGTTGAGGCAGATGGATTCCACATGGTCAACTGCACGGTTTCAAGTCCCAGACCCAGTGGCTTGAAAAACATGCTGGGCTTATAAGTGTGTGTACCCAAAAATCCCAAAAGGAGATGGAAGAGAAGGGATTGCAGCATTGCCATCTCCCTTGGAGGATGATTTCTCACTTTCTCTCTTTCTGTTTCTCTCTAGAGAAAGCACATGCCCTATCACAAACTTAAAACAAAACAAAAAATCAATCTCTCTAGCATCTGCTCCAAAGATTTAATATTTAAATATGTACTGGGCATTCTGCTGGGAATTGATATGTCTTAATGTCTTAAAACTTGCATCGACCTTATGAGATGGGTATGTTCTTATCTCCATTTTATACATCAGGAAATTAAGGTGTAGAGAAATTCGCTGTCTCTTGCCCAAGGCTGCTGAGGAAGGGACTGTGTGGCAGATCTAGCACTTGAATCCCAGTGAAGGCTTTAGCTCCTGAGTGCTGGGTTATGTCATGCTCCACCAAGACAGAAAGCCTCCTAGTATAGGGCGTGAAGTACCTAAGACCCAGTTAAATACTTTTCAAACATTATTCTTTTGGTTCTGGGTGAAATTCTACCTTTTCTCAACTAGTCTGAACACTTTTCTAACATAGCTCTTCAAATGAGTGTAGTAAGCTGAAATAGAACTTCTAGAAATTATCTAATTAAATAAGATTCTTCACATAAACATCTTTTAACTTTAGGGCTAGAATATCACTAGCATAATCTTGGACTTGCATTCTTTTTTCCATTTCCCTTAAAGATAATGACAGCCTATCATTAAAATTTTGATCAATTGAAATTTTATAACATTAAATTTTGCTATTGCCTTTTCTTCTTCTTCCTCCTCTTCCTCTTCTTCTCCTTCTTCTTTTCTTCTTTTAGAGAGACATTTGCTATTGGGTGTGTGTGCTTGCCAGAGACAAAGAGACAGAAAGCAAGAAATCACCTCCCAGAGGGGATGGCCACATTACAATGTCTTCTCTTCCATTCTCTAAGGGTTTTGGGCACACACACACATACACACCAGGCATGAGTTTCAAGCCACTGGGTCCAGGACTCGAATTGCAGTCGACTACCCAGGGGTCCAGCAATGTAACCATTATGCCATCCGCTGATCACAAATTTTACAGCAATACTGCTCTATGATTGAAAAGAAACATTCTCTTGCTTCACTGGATAACCCTCTTACCTCTGGATGTAGGAATTATTCACTCCGCGGTGATCCAGATCGTGGCTGAGCGCAGCAATCAGCAAGGCAAGTATCTCCAGGTCAGTCAGCTGATTCTGCACAGCCGGAAACAATGGAGGAGAGAAAGAGAGACACATTTTGGAAAAAGGCATTACACTACTTAATTTTAGTAATCTTTCCCCTCACTAAATGCTTTACATATGTGCTTCTTTACAATCACAAAGAATTCACCCCAGAATCCTATTTTGCAGGAATCATTGTATTTTGTTGTTGTTGTTGTTGTTGTTTTAATAATTATTTATTTTATTTATTCATTCATTTATTTGTTTATTTGCCCAGAGAGAGACAGAGGTTGAGAGTGAGAGAGAGAGAAAGTGAGAAAGCAAGCCACCAGATTCAGGACTCGAACCGTGGTCGGCCATGTGGGAGAGTCCAGCACCTTAACCACCACGCCACCTGCTGGTTCCCGAAATTGTTGTATTTTGTCTTTCAGAACGGGAGAACTACCAATGCCATTTATCAACAGAAAAAAATATGAAATGCCTCAAGAAATTAATAATCTACCCACCTACAGTAAATGTCACTAATTCTTCTTTTGTGTTTGCTAGGGCATAGATGTTCTCAACAGAGAGACAAAAAGACAGAGACAGAGAGAGAGAAGAACCCCCACCCCCATGGGAAATGGTCACACCACAATCCCTTCTCCATCTCTCCTTCCTTTTGAGCATTTGGACATGCACATACATGTGCCCAGCATTTTTCTCAAACCACCAAGTCTGGGATTCAAACCTCATAGTCAGTCCTGTGGGGATCTGACTCCCTTAAGTACAGGCTAGGGGCTGGCCCAGTTTGCCCTGTTTCTTAAACATGTTTGCTATGGCAGGAAAATACTACCATGGTATTTCATATGACTTCTTGGACTTGGACAATGCCTTTTTTTTTTTTTTTTTAAGATGTAGCCAGTTTAAATGTGTAAGCTCTGAAAGTGGAGACAATGAAAAACAAATTTAGAATTTATTATTATTTTTTAAAAGAGCAGGGAAGCTCTGAGATTGAACAATAATATGATAGATGCCTGGAATCACGTACCTAGAATAATTAGTGGATTCCCGCTGAAGTTAGACTCTAAGGACAGAGATATGGATAAAATGTAGCCTGCAGGAGAATGAATTACTTGATATTCTCTGGTCAATGTATCTGAAACTAAAATCTTTGCTACAAAATAGTACTTGTAACATTAATTGAGTGCATCAGAGAAAATGTGATAGAGAACCCTGAACTTATCAGAAAGACAAGAACTTGGGTGGTTTTTGAGAAATTCTATTTTGAAGCCGGTTTTCAATGTGAGCATGAGAAATGTAATACTTTTTCTTAATAGTGCAGTGC
This sequence comes from Tupaia belangeri chinensis, assembly GCF_000334495.1. NCBI lineage: Eukaryota > Metazoa > Chordata > Mammalia > Scandentia > Tupaiidae > Tupaia > Tupaia belangeri. The sequence goes on from NW_006159859.1 coordinate 2,252,283, forward strand.
TTTTCTCTGAAGAAAATATTTATTTGCCCAAAGACCAAGTATAATATGAAATTGAAGATTTTAAAAAATATATCATATATTGTATATATGGACGAAAATGAGCAGTTAAACATTTTGTCACACTAGTCCTTTTTCACAGAATGTAACTTATTATGCAAGTGGCAATAAATATGACTTTTAATTATTGACACACAGGAAAAACTTAAAAAGAGGGCCAGCAGGTGGCAAGGTGGTTAAGGTGCTAGATCCCACATGGCCGACTCCGTGGTTTGAATCCCAGACCTGGAGGCTTGAAAAACACATCAGGTGCATGTGGGTGTGTGCCCAAACACTGGGAGGAGAATACAGAGGGTATTACAGCATGACCATCCTCCTTGGGGGGGTGATTTTTCACTTTCTGTCCCTGTCTCTGGTGAGCGCATGTGCCCTATAGCAAAAAGTTTTTTAAAAACCCCGAAACTTGAAAAGAGTATGCTGTAATTTTACTACTAACCTTTCTTAAATACATGAATGGCTCTGAAAAGTACCTGAATTTTGCCTGCTTTTAATGCAGCAAACATGCACTGGGCTGTATTAAAGGCGTGTCTCCAATTATGATAGGCCACGTTCTTCCGATAATTCTTCTTAACACTTAGAATCCATCTGCAAAGGACCTTGAGGAAACAAAGCACAAGGAGGAACAGCAATTGCTAACGCTGATCATAGTGCATGACCACATCCTGCGTGCTGTACAAAGCACTCCCACAGAACCCTCACAGCCACGAGGGAGGCACTACTATTGTGACCAGTTTTCAGAGGAGAAAACTGCCACTCTGACAGGGTACTTGCTGAAGGTTGTGTTGTTCCAAGTTCAAAGTTGAGCACTTTGACCCCACGGCCCACCATGTTGACAACCACGCTAAATAAACTAGATGTAAAATAGCAGACATCTCTAAGAAAAGTACTCTGGCGTGGGTAAGACAACAACCAGCATGTTAGAAGACACTAAGTCTCTGGGATCAGCAGATGGCATAATGGTTGAACCGTTGGAATCCACATAGTCAAACGCAGTTCGAATCCCGGACCCAGCAGCTTAAAACTCATGCCGGGCACATATGCATGCGTGCCCAAAATCCCAAGAGGAGAACAGAGGAGAAGGAATTGTGGTGTGGCCATCCCCTCTGGGGGGTGATTTCTTGCTTTCTGTCTCTCATTTCTCCAGTGAGCATACATGCCGTATAACAAAAACCTCTCTACAAAAAAAAAAACAAAAAAAAAAACGGATTCACCGCCGAAAAAAAAAAACCCCCTCAAAAAAAAAAAAAAAAAAAAAAAAAAAAAGATATTAAATCCCTGTGTCATCAATTAAGCCACATATGTGTGAACTCACATTCAGAGACATTAAAGCAGGCACTCTTGAGCCTTTCCCCTGCACACAGGCTGTGAAGGCTCAGGACGTGGACAGGGCACATGGTCTCTAGCACATTTCTCAGGACAAGTCAGAGCCGCAAACCTTAATGTCCTCATTAGACCTTTGTCTTTTTGTTTTTGGAGAGATTTTTGCTCTGGGACATGTGTGCTCACCAGATAGAGAGAGATGAAGAGAGAGAAAGTGATAAATCACCCCTTGTGGGGATGGCCACACGGCAATCCCTTCTTCTCCATTCTCCTCTTAGGATTTTGAGCATGTATGTGCATGCGCCCAGTGTGAGGTTCAAGCTGCTGGGTCTGGGACTCGAACCACAGTTGACCACATGGAAGTCCAGCGCCTTAGCCATTATGCATTCTGCTGGCTTCTGATCTTTGTCCTTTTAAGCTATGCTCAAATATTCAGGCAGAGTTACTACTTGTTATCAAGAGATAATTTTTTAAAAATTATTTTATTCAACTTTATTTATTATTATTATTATTATTTTCCAATTTGACCAGAAAGAGACATACACAGAGAGAGAGGAAAAATGAGAAAGCAAGCCACCAGGTCTGGGACTCAAACTGTGTCAGCTATGTGGGAATCCAGTCCTGTCCTGTTAACTACCATGCCATCTACTGGCCCCTTGAGAGGTAATTTTTTTTTTTTTTTTACCTGGTATATGATATATGCAAAATAAAGTCCTGGGGTCTCTATGGGGAAAATATACTTTAAAAGATGGAGAGATAGGGGAGATAGACTCTTCGGCAAATCTCCCTGGTGCATTTAATTCAGCTTCTAAGTGGTGTATTAAACAAAATCCTCAGGGACTCAGGGGCCCTAAGCACAGTTATTCTGTTGGTGTCAACATTAAGGGTCTGCCTCTCTTCAAACCTGAATGACTAACTATACTTTTAGGGATCTGTAAAAATAAATATGTGCTTCTCCCTACATAGATCATTCAGGATGCTTCAACCCCCAAGGGCATTGCCCTGGAGAATGGAAAAAGAACCAGGGAAAGAATGCTGCATTAACAATATTCAACACACTGACTGGCTACTGGCTACGGAAGTGGCCCAAAGCAAGGTCTCTTCTTGCTGGTAGAAATGGTTATTGAGGATTTGGTAGGAAATCCATGCTTTCAGAGGCTCCTTTTGCAGGTCTTCTGGTTCCTATTCTATAGCTCAGTTCCCAAGGAATTCTAATAACAAAGAACCCAAATTTCTCTTAGTCCTTTGACTCCCTGAGTTTCCTCATTTCGAGCAGAAGATTTCTGTGTGCCTGAGACTCCCACAGGTCCATCCCACATGGCTTCTTTTATCATGACTATTTCTGAAGAAAGTCTTTCTGGAAGATGCTGGATTACCATTACCAGGAGATGTAAAGAGTCATAAGCTTTCTTGGATAGGTTTAGAAACTACACAATGACATGTTGTAGAAAATTACTGGTGATTAATTAAAGAAGCAAGGAATATAATTAGGAAAAAACAGAAATATAACCGATGGATGAATGTGTTCACCAAGCATACATTTTAGACAAAATTATATATGTACGTATGCCACATAATATGACACAATGGCCAAAATGACTGTATGAAACGTAATTCCTGATGGATTATTCTATTGTACGTCTATTAAGATGGGTCTATGTGAACTGGGTAATCCAGTGGATACAGAAGATACTAACAAGATTGAAGAACAGTTTCAGATTCTGTCACCAGGATGTTCTTGACAGCATGTGGGAAAATTACAGTCCTGTGTGGTGCTCTTGGTGGGTATACAAATCTGTAATACAACACTTACAGGACCAGTGAGTAATTATCTGCAGTTTGGATGACTCTAGTGAGCACATTTAAAATGCAGAATCAGTCTCCAAAAATTGTGGAAGGGTTCCTGAGTCCTGAGGGGTATACTCAAGAGGTCATGGGTGGAAGAGAAGAAACAGAAACAGATGTGCTCCTGCCTTCAAGGAACTCATCAGTGAAAATGCCAAAAGTATATATAAAAAGTAAAGGGATACATAAGCAAACATAAAGCCAAGAGCACAAATTCTTTTCTTATCTTTCTAAACATGTATCTATTTATCTATCCATCCATTATGATTTTCAAGCTGGGATTTGAACCGCGGTCATCCCTGTGGGAAGCCAGGGCCTTAACCACCATGACACCTGCTGGCCCCCAAGAGCACATGTTCTTAAGCTATTGAGCAGCAAACCATGTGGCATGAAGTCAATCCTGGAGTTCTCTCAGAAACAGATTTTTGTGTCAGGCTCTGAGAAAGAGAGAAGTATGTTGTGGCATGACTTGGTGGGGGGGTGACATGTAAAAGACAGGAGGAGAAACGCAGCATAGCACGTGCAGGTTGCAGATTTGTTCAAGCGGTGCCGAAAACCTGGTCTCAGAGATCAGGAAGACTTGAAGATGATGATCCTTACAGTGCAGTAACTCTGGATTTGGAAGCCAGGCAGACATATGGGAACATTTATTTCAATAGGAAATAGTCTGTCAGGGCTAACATCCTTCCTAGTAATAATTTTTTTATCCTCTTAAATTATATTGACAATAATATCTGAAACAAACAAGAGGTATTAAGTCAGGAAGGACAACTAGAAAGATTAAAAAGTCCAAACTGGAACCAGCAGATGGCATAATGGTTACTTCACTAGACTCCCACATGGCCAACTGTGGTTTGAGTCCTGGACCTGGTGACTTGAAACACACTGGGCACATGTGCGTGCATGCCCAAAATCCCAAGAGGAGAATGGAGGAGAAGGGATTGCAGTATGGCCAACCTCCCTGGGGAGTGACTTCTTACTTTCTGTCTCTCTGGTGAGCACCCACGCCCTATAGCAAAAATCTCTCTTAAAAAAAAAAAAAATGTTCAAACTGATGTTAGCCAGAATTAGAATAGCATGAATTGAGTGTCCCTAATCTAAAAAGCCAAAATCCTGGTGCTGGTGGGTGGCATGGTGGTTAAGGGTGCTGGACACCCACCTGGCTGACTGCGGCTTGAGTGCTGGACCTGGCTTTCTCACTTTCTCTCTCTCTCTCTCTCTCACTCACTTTGTCCCTCTCTGGTCAAATTAAAGTAAATAAATAAATAAAGTTAAATAAAAATAATTATTTTTTAAAAAAACCCTAAATCCCAAGTGCTTCAAAATCTGAAACTTTTTAAGTATGATGTGATGACACAAGAAGAGAAAAGTATCTCTGACTTCATGTGATGGTCATGGTCAAAATGTTGCAGTACCAAAATACCGTATAAATCACCTTTGGGCTATGTGTAGAAGGTGTATATAAAACATAAATAAATTTTAGTTTAGACTTGGTAATTATCCCTAAGACCTCTCATTATGCATATGCAAATTTCTCCACATCAGAAAAATATCTGAAATCTGAAACACTTCAGGTTCCAAGTATTTTGGATACGATACTCAATCACTACCTATTCGTAGAGAAAAAGAAGATAGATGAATTTAACATGGAGAAGAAATATTTCCATAATGGGTAAAAGTCCAAGAAAAGGCAAGAAGAAAGATTGCTAGAGAATTTTGGAGTGACTGTCATTATTCAACCCTCAATTGCTATCTAAATGCCAAATATGAAATAAATCAACTTAAAAGAATTACATGAAAAGGTCCTAGAATCACGTTTCTCTGTTCTGAACAATCAACAGAGCCATCACTAGTTTCAAGTACAGGTGTTCTTAGCAAGGGGAAGGCCTCTGAGATGCTCTCTAGGATGATAAGGTCCTATCACCAGTAAGAAGAAGCAGAACTATGATAACTGACTTGCACTGTACACCTGTGTGTTAAGAATACCATACACAAATACATAAGTGTGTGCACAAAAAGGGTAACCACATAGGTGTGTATGTGTGTGTGTGTGTGTGTGTGATTCTCACAAGACTCCCATGGGGAACATAATACCATTACCCTAATCAACAGATGTGGAAACTGAGAATCAAGAGACTAAGTGCCCAAGGGAATAAGGGCTGATCGGTCTATCCTACCATGCTATCTCAACATCTTTATTTATAAAATAAGGAGAATAATAACTAAAGCATCTTTTTTAGGAGCTTGTTGAACTAATTTAAAATGAAATGATATCCCTTAATCAACACACTCTGCCAAGAGTAAGGCATTATTAGAGAAAAATCTATAGACTTTTTTTCACTCAAGGAAGAGTACTATAGATAAACTTTGGTTAAATTCACAAAAGAACTACAGTCCCAGTAATACCATGAATGACACTGTATTAACCGTTTATCTATATTTCATTTTCTTTCCTAACTATGGTACGAAGCCTCAGAGAACAGGGACGATCCACCACCTGGACGGGGCTGGGGGCGCTAATACGTTTTTATCATATGAATTACTGGTTGCTACATGTGGAGGTTTTCAAGATGTTTGTTTCTAGATAAGTAAACTGTACACAGAGACTGGACATTTCACTGGCCAGAAAAAAAAATATCTTTAAAGGCAAGAGTACCAAATTTCTTTTCAAACATTCCTTTCAGTTCTCTCTTACTCTTTGATGCTATACCCATCATCCATTCTGTTCTGTTTTTAAGTCATTTCTGAAGGCATTGACTCAAGTCTGGCCATTTTCTGAGAGACGAATGAGGGAACCAACAGGGTTAACATCAGTTTTCGTCTTTAGGCCAGGGCTGACCCAGTTCCAGCTAAGAGCTTGGCCTCACCTCAAGCTCCTCACTGCCAAAGGAGTTCACTCTGGTTGGGGCCTTCCCTGCACACTGTTATCATAACCTTTGCAGCTGCTTCACGTTACTTCCCTGCTTGAAATTCCTTAGTGAATCACCATTGTTTTCAGGATCAAACCCAGATTCCTCCCAAAGGCATACAGGGTTCTATATGTTTCACTTAACTTCTTTTCCAGCTGCTTCTCTTGCGACTCACCCCTCAACAGTTGTCCCCCACCCCTGCCCCCATCTCTCCCACCATCTCACCTCTGCACAGCCAGCTCTCACTCTTAGGAATACTCTCTGTCATTCTATAACCTGTGCTTGACACATAGTAGGGCCCAATAAACGTCTTTATAATGATAATTTTTTTTAAACTCGTGCATGCATTAGGTAACAGTATTACTAATTGCTGAAAGTTTAAAAACACTTTTTCCACATTAGCATTTCAAACTAATTTCCTCTCTCTCTCTCTCTCTCTCTCTCTCTCTCTCTCTCTCTCTCTCACACACACACACACACACACACACACACACACACTTTTTCAAAGAATGTCATCGCCTCCCCACCTCATGTTTCATCTGGAAGTTCTGCACCAGGTTGAGGTCGGTGAACATCCGGATTGTACACAGTGCTGTTTCCAGGTCGGATAGCTCAAAGTCACTGAAGCTGAAATCAGTGATTTTCAGGGTCTGGGCAGATGGTACCACAGCAGCCTTAGGGAGGGAGACAGGAAGAAAATGGAGTCAAACTGTTAATTAAAGCAGCAGCGATTCACAACGTTGTCTCGCTTTGCTATGGGGAAACAGCAGCTGTGTGTTTTCTTTTGAATGTAATCCACTCGAAATCTTTTAGTACAGGAGTGACTCTTACTTTCAAACCAAGTCACATGAGGGTGACGGCTGTGGTTCTGGCTAGGCTGGCCAGAGGACTGTCACCCAGAGATTGATTCCAGAACAGTAAGCAACACTAAGGACCCCAAGAGCCTGACTCCTTTATACCCCTCCAGTCTTATCGATTCCATAGGGGTCTATTAATTTTTCTGGAACTGTCCCAGTGCTGTAGTATGATCAAATGCTGAGCAGGATGATGATGATGATGTCATAAGCCTTTGTTGTTGTCATTGTTGTAAGTTTTGCTATAGGGTGTGTGTGCTGGACAGAGAGACAGACAGAAAGAGATGGTCACACAGCAACCCCATCTTCTCTATTGTCATCTTGGGTTGGGGGCATGCATACACATGCACTCAGTATGAGTTTTAAGCCGCCAGGTCCAGGACGCAAACTGCAGTCAACTATGTGAAAGTCTAGCAATGTAACCATTAGGCTATCTATTGGTTCTGATGTCGTTAAGACTTTTACACTGAATTCTCAGGACAACCCGGCAAAGTGGATACTGTGGCTCTATCTTGCAGTTACAGGACCTGCTATCATTTGAAGGTGCCCCCCGCCCCAAGAAAAAAAGAGAAATCATGTGTTCAGATTGGCTGTTATGGGATTGAGGGGAAATTTAATTCGGCTATGGTATTGAAAGGTGGTGTCTTCCCATGGTTGACTCCTGGTGCATTTATAGGAGAGGAAATGAGCCCAGGATAGAATTACAACACAGGTGTATGTGTTCCTACCCACCACCATGATGGAATTCAACTAGGAGACCCTCACCAGATTTGGCCCTGGATGTGGGGCTTCCAAATCATGAGTTAAATAAACCTCTGTGTTCTCATAAACGACCCACACTCAGGTATTCTGTTATTAGCAATGGCATGGGCTGGGACAGGAACTTAAGCAGAAAGAGGTCAATTGCCTTGCCCGTGTAGCACAACGATCCACAGGGAATAGAGCTGGGCTTCCAAGTCAGGCTGGTGCAACTGTTCCTGGATTCGACACTCTGCAGACTAGCACAAGCTGTCTTCCACCACACTGGCTCCACCCATGCCTCATCATAACAATCACCTGGGTGACTATTAAAAACACTTCTGGGCCAGCTCAGTAGCCTAGCAGTTAAGGAATCCCATATAACCAACCATGGTTCAGATCCCAGCCTCAGCAGTTAGAAAAAATGTCAGGCATCTGTGCGTGAGTGCCCAAATCATGATACGAAGGAGAAATAAAGAAGAGATCGTGACAGAACCGTGCTCCCTGGTGTGTGTGTGTGTGTGTGTGTGTGTGT
>NW_006159859.1:2260571-2274903 GCF_000334495.1 Tupaia belangeri chinensis
GGGTGGGTGCTTTCTCCATCTCCCTCTGTCTCTCTGTCTCTCTCTGGCAGTGCACATGCTCTCTGGCAATTAAATAGAACTCACTTGAAGATTCTGATTCAGTAGGTCTGGGATGGGCAGGAAGCTGGTTGTGTTTTTTGGAAAGGACTCCGTTAACTGATATCGTTGGTTTTGATTTTCTAATTATTAAGTCAGAGTAAATACCTATAGTTTCTTCACATGTACCTTGTACTTTTTCATTCAGTGTTTCCTTTGAACATCCTGCTTCTCTTGCAAAGCACCCATTTTCTTTAATTAATGAATCCCTTAAGGTACAATGCTACCTGGGGAAAACGTGTTTAATTACATTAAATTTACTATCAGTTAATTTCATGTTATCTTTCTGTCTCCTAAACAATACTGGGGTCTACCAGGCTAGATTTCATTCACTTTCATATCTGTTCTGACTACTGATAGATGACTTTAATATCTACTATATGAATATTTATTAAATGAATGGGAGGTAATAAAATCTCACTCTCTTTTATTAGTTGAGTCATTAAGTTCTGTTTTCAAGGTTCTAAAGAATCCTAGGAGGATGAGGTCCATTAGCCCAAGTAAGAAACCTAGTAGACCTTTCACATGTATTCTGTTTTATTTGGTATTGAACATTAATAAAAGTTATACTGTTTAAAAATTTAAAAATTAGAAAAACTTTTAAATTTTTATTTATTTCTCCCATGAGAAAGATAGACAGGGTGGAGAGACAGAGAGAGAAGAAAGAGAAAGACAAACACCTTCAACAGGGTCTTCATACCACGATCCACCCCCAGTCTTACCCAGCCAAGATCATGGGCACAGGGAGACCTCAAAGATGGGATGTTCTCATGTGGCTTCTGCCTCCTATAAAACTGTGTTGTTGCTGTGCCAGCATGGCTAGCCCAAAATATTTAGGATAATTTAATTTAAAAAGAAAGAAAAAGGAGAAAGGGTTTCTTATGAAAAATCAGCCTGTACTGAGCTTTAGTTCCCACAAGCCAACTGTCCAAAGCCAAGGGGCCTTGGCTCCTTCAGACAGACCAGGGCCCTCAGACTCAGACTTCCTGCTGGGCCTCTGTGGATGTCAGAAACCTCAGGAACCCTCACATCCCCACACTAAGCCATTTACATTGTCAGCACTTTGTTAACAGCTTTAGCCAGATCAGGTTGAGATTAATCTGATATAAAAGAAGTGTTTACTTGGTTTGGGGCAGAAGAAAGAAAACTTAGAAAATCTGAACCAGGTTTCTAAACTGCTTAGGTTTCCAACGAGTATGTGAGCTGTCCCTACTCTGCTTTATCTCCATCTGTTACGAAGTAAAAAGGTCAAAGTGGTAAAATCTCATACCCCAATCTAAAGCTGAAGATGTCAACGCACATTTGAGGGTACTTGCACTTTAAAGTGCCTACCCGGGACTTTGGGTTTCACTTACGTACACTGAACTTGTTCAAACTTTTAACAAGGGGCTAGTGGGTGGCGTGGTGGTTAAGGCATTGGACTTCTACATAGTTGACTGCAGTTCCAGTCCCAGACCTGGTAGTTTGAAAATCAGGCTGGGGGCATGTGTGTGTGTGTACGCGTGTGCCAAAAATCCCAGGAGGAGAATGGACTGCATCTTCGCCATTCCCCTTGGGAGGTGATTTCTCACTTTCCCTCTCTTGGTTTCTTTCTCTCTGGCAAGCGCACACACCCTATGGCAAAAAGAAAAAAGAAAAGAAAGCTTTCAAAAAACGTCACCCTCTTCACTCAACTAAGAATTGTTTCCCAAGACCCAAATTCCTAAGAAAATATGCCTTCTGTTAAGTCAGTTCCACAGCTATTGTGTGGGCTGAAATAAAGGAAGAGAGGAGGGTTTAAAATGTTTAGATAAAGGCCCTTGCTGTTTACACCGCTGTCCAAAGTCAGAGCGGGAGCAGAGGCCCTAGTGACTCGTCAGGGAAGTGTGGAGGTGGGAATAAGCCCACCTTTTAACTCAAAGCAGATGACAGCTGCTTTCCTAAATCTATGGAACTCGACTAGGGAACAGATGTTTCTTCCTTAGGGCATCATTATTCTTCCAGGAGGAAGTTTTCCTTCTTTCTTTCCTTCCACAAAGGATATTCTAAAAGCCAACAGGGCTTGTGGTCGTCTCCACCAAACACTATACACTGCCTTTCCCGATCTTCCTGTACTGAGAGAAAGAATCTTTTCTTTTGCTTGTTTGGTCATGCCACGCCACAGTTCGAACTTTCTGAGCTGACCCAGTGAGGACATGGTAATATTTTCCATAACAGTCCTGCAGTCAGTGATACAGAGGTTCAGAATTCGCGGGATCCAGTTCTAACAACTCATGGGAAAGTCAGAAGTCATTAAAGTCCTGTGATTCGTTTCTCTGACCATCACAAGAGAATTCAACTTTCTGTTTGCTTTGAAAAAACTTGAGCTAAAAGGTGATTTTAAGCAAAACACATTAGTACCTATAATTCTCACTTAACATTTTATAAAACAAAAAATTCAATGTTTCACTAATAGCAGAGAATAATGTTTGGGGAAACTCTGTCTCTCTCAAGGAAGCACATATACCATCTGGCAAAATTAAAGGAAAGAAAAAGAGAGAGAAAGAGACTGGAATTGCACATCCACTATTTTTTTTTAAAGAATTATTTATTTAATTCCATTTGTTATTGTTATTTTTTAATTTTATCAGAGAGAGAGAGAGAAAGGGAAAGCGAGAAAGCAAGCCACCAGGTCCAGGACTTGAACCAGGGTTGGCCATGTGGGAATCCAGCGCCCCTATCCACCATACCACCTGCTGGCCCAACATCCACTATTTTTTAGTCAAAGAGAATCCTGAGCCTTATCAATACCTTACTTAAGACAAATGATGGCCCTTCTTTTGTTCAACTATTTCTCATTGGAAAGCCATTCACACAACACAAGGGACACTTGTGTTCCTCCTATACAGGTGAACAGGGTGTCTTTTTGTTACTCAATAGAGAAATGAGACTTTATAGGAAATATTGGTTTGTCAGGAAAGTCACGACACAATTTTGTGTAGAAAATACAGAAAAAAAAAATCATGACTTTTCCAACAAGTTAATAATCTATTGATAAAATATATGGTCTCCTTGAAGCCCATAAAGTATGTATATATATTCATGGCAAATAATACACTTTGGTAAAATGAATTTTATTAAAAAAACAATTTGCCTGTATACTTGCCAGAAGGAGTGAGACAAAGAGAGGGAGACAGCAAGGAAATACTTCCCATGGGGAATGAGCATGCCACGATATTTTCTCCTCCATCTCTCCCCCCTTTTGGGATTTTTGAGCACACACACATACCTGGAGTGTTTCTCAAGCCACCAGGTTCAGGACTCGAACTGTACCATGTGCAATCCAGCTGCCACCACATGTCACCAGCTGGCCCTAATGATCATTTTAAAATTATTGAGTTTCTTATTTTTTGCGAGTGCCTCATGAAAAAGGTTTATATTTAGCCCGTGGCAAATCTCTCGTAACCTCGGCAGAAAATAAAGACATGGTGTGGCCACATGGCTGCACAATTTGCGCAACTGTGCAGTCTTTGTAATATAAAAAGGTGATATTGCCACCAAAGGCATTCTGCCTGCCTTAGGCCTAAAGCATCACATTCAAGAGCCAAAATAAAAATTATGAAAACTGCAAATAACTCCTAAGAGCCAACTGGTAAGAAAAAGCTCCTTTTCCAGAAAGTTACTTATTTTAAAAAGTCTGAAAAGAAGGGGCAGCTCCTGAACTGGGTCTTCCATAAAATGTCAAATTCTTCCAATTAACTCCAGTGTTTTATAAAGGCATTTGGTTACATTTCTCCTTGGTATTTATTTGGCATAAATGTTAAAAGGAAAAGAGATTTCAATCTCAATCATGTATTGTTTTTCACAAAATTATTTTTTAAAATAACATCTATGTGAGATATTTGATGGGTTGTATGGGCGGCTGCAAGCAGAGGTCTGCCAGGTATTCTAAGTTCTGTATCTGCCTGAATCATGCCCTACCTCAATGGACACTTTTTTATGAAGAGCAATTGAGTTCTAGGTCTCTGAGTAAAGTTACTTTGACAGCCGTCACACTTTACAGAAGGCTACTGCCTCTCTTCCCCACTTTTAGCATGCACAGAATTTTTATTTATTTATTTAATTTTTGGCTATAAGGTGTGTGCACTCATCAGAAAGAGACAGAGAGAAAGTGAAATCCCCCTACCCCCAGGGGAGATGGTCACGCCAAGATCCCTTCTCCTCCATTCTCCTCTAGGGACTTTTGGGCACACACATGCATACATGTACCTGGCATGTTTTTCAAGCCACCAAATTTGGGATTTGAACCACACAGTCGGCCATGTGGGAGCCAGCTGCTTTAATCTTCATGCCACCTGCTGGCCCCAGTAAATGTATTTTTAAAGATGAAACCATATAATTAGTTTAAATAGCTGTTAGAATTTGTTTTTCTCCAAGAGGAATCCAAATATAGTTAAGAGAGAAACCTCATTGGGAGGGAAATTAACATAAAACTCATTACATAGATCCAATAGGACTGGACTAATATGTTTTTCTTGAATATCAATATCCACATATTGTATGACTTTTCCTTTCTTCTAACATTATAGATTCCTTTACATTTCAATAGGGAAGGAGCATAGACTATAAAAATCTTGAATAACGAACTTACGGATTTTCAAAAATCATACAAAGAAGGCATGTGATAATGTCAAAATTCTGAGAAAATATGCAGACATTAATAAGCAAAGGTTCATTGTAAATTTATGACTGCAATTGAGACTAATATATACAAATCTGGTTAACAGTTTTGATTGCCTAGTTCCGTATATAAAAACTGTCTGAAAACTATTGTTAGGACGATAAGCAGTAGTTAGTACATAAGAAGTTCAAGAAAGGTGCCTTCATACTTCAGAGTTAAGATTACCATTGGGGCAGGGCTGGCAGGTGGTGTGGTGGTTAAGGGAGCTGGATTCCTACTGGCCGACTACATGGCTGACCATGATTTGAGTCCTAGACCTGGCGGCTTGCTTTCTCACTTTCCTACTCTCTCTCACTTTGTCTCTCTCTGGTCAAATTAAAATAATAAAATAAATAGTTATCATTAAAATAATAAAATAAATAGTTATCATTAAAATAATAAAATAAATAGTTAAAAAAAAAGATTACCATTTGGGTAACCCATTGGAGAAAAAAAAAAAGAAGAAAACAGGAAAGATTAACTGGTCAAATGAAAGCAGAAAGAATCAAATGAAGCATTTAAAACATCTTGCCAGAGTGAAAAACATGGAGCCCAGTCTATGCTATTTCCTTCTGTAGAGATAATGTACCAATTGATGGTACTTAGAAAGATTGTTTCCGAGAATTTCCAGTGTTGTAGAGGAAGTAAGGCACCCCGAACGCTGAATACCAAAGTTCAGTGACGTCTTTAACAAGATCACAGCACCAAATCTTTGTTATCTGCTCACATTTTTTCCCCATGTATCATTTAGCCACTCTAATAGGTTTTCCTAAAAGTGAAGGAAACTGGTGATCATCGTGACATGAGAATCCATCTGTTTCCTAACCCTGACTTGGACAGCAGGGCCTGAGGTCAAGTCCCTTCTTGCTGTTACTTGTAGTAATCATGCTCAGGCCTCATCAGCACTGGGTCCATGGAAGGTTCTAGCTCTGAAAGGTTAAGGTTAAGAGGTGACGAATTCTGTCACTGACTGCCTAAGCAGTCAGCTTTCCCCCCACCCCTTGCTATTTTGGTCCAGAAATCCTTCAGGATCACAAAAGCTCTCCATTTCTGTGATTAAAAAAAAGTGCTTTTGGGACCAGCAGATGGTGTAGTGGTTAAGTTGTTGGACTCCCACATGACCAATGGCTGTTCAAGTCCCAGGCAGGGTGGCTTGAAAATCACACTGGGCATGTGTGCATGTGTTTCCAAGATCCCAGAACGAGAATGGAGGAGGAGGAGGGATTGCAGTGAGGCCATACTCCCTGGGGGAAATTCTAGCTTTCCATCTCACTGTCTCTGCCTTTCTCTCTGTCTCTCTCTCTCTCTCCCTAGCAGCAAGTTTTGTAAGAGAAAACCTTTTACAAAATTGTAAAAGAAAGTACACTAAAAACTAAAATAGGGCTATACAAATAGAACTGAACCAGCACTGACTCCATGACAAAATTGAGAAGCTTATCTATTCTAATATATATTTTTTACTGCTCTTCTAGTAAGGCAGGAAGGCAGAAAAGTCAATCACTTGAATATTCACTTTCTGCTTATTTAGATAACAAACTTGTATTGGATTCTGATATCTAAATTAATTTTCTAATAATCATAACCAGGTAAGCCGGGTTTCTTTTATTATCTCAACCGCTTGTTGACTAAGGATCATTAAAAGGTTTATAGCAAAATGCTTAACTAAAGGATCTATTTCTCCTATACCACATTTTAGGCCAAGAAAAGGTTAGAATAAAAAACTCAAGGAAAGCAAGAGGGAAAGAAAGAATGCTGAATGTCCTATCAACTAATTACTGTGCCATAATTACAGAACTTTTTGGACACTGGCATAATTATCTAGTATGTTTAAGTATGTTTTTTAACTTATTTAAGAATAAATTTAAAATATAAGAGTTAAGAAAACATTTGACAGCTTTCCAGTTTATTTTAGGTTTTAAAAATTGAGGAAAACCATGAGATAGACACATGACAAACACAGCAATTTTGGTAATTGCCAGATGATACAGACACCTGTGTAGCTGGAGCTGTAAAGGAATTTTTGCTCCGTTGATGGAAAACTTGCACTGAAATCACTTGCTGAATTTCAACCCATTTAAATGAAGTACTTGACCTAGAAGCTACAGAGCCCTAAATTTCTCAATGCAGCTGGCAGAAATCTATTTTCCAAATAGAACAACAGATGGTTTTGAACAATACTGCAAAATAGCAATTTTCAGTTATTCCGAAGTGTTTTTCCTCTTGCTAAAATTGTAAACATACTTGAGAAAATAATCTTCAGATTTTTCTAAAAGGCTGTACTATTATTGAAGAGAAAAACAAAGTTTAGTACCCTAGTGATTTTTTTTAGCATTCTTGTTAGAAATTACTCTATTTGCTAGTTTTTTATTTATCTAAGACAACACATGGCAGACTGTAATCATGCCTTCATTTGAGAACTAAGTGTATACCCTTTCATTGTTTGCAAGCATTTCAAAAGGCACCTTCCCATGATCATTTCCAACTCACAGCACAAATTTACTTGAAAACTGCATCATTTTAAAATGGATAGACGAACGGGCCAATTAAACCTGAAGGGAATAATACTTTAAACCTATCAACCTTTGTGATTGAGAAACTGCTCCTTACCTCAACTACTATCATGAACACACAAAATAAATACAGCCAATTCCACGAGACTAGCCTCAAAACAAGAGCTTTTTAACCTTTCAGATACAACCATCTGAAGCACTTCAAACTGTTCTTGACAAACGACTTTGTTTCCACTTGTTGATTCAACCGAGTGTCTACCCGTCTTCACTCCACTTCCTTCCAAGTGAGCGTTGTTTCAATGCTGGGACATGGAGCATGGGCTCTGGGTCCAGGCTGCCTGGATGTAGTACTGGCACCATTCCTTCTGACCTACGAGGTCTTGAGAAGGACAATCTAAATGCTTTAAACCTCTGGTTATCTTTTATAAAATGCTAATAATACTGATCCTAAAAAACTTAAACCAAGCCAGGTAAACAGAAAGTGTTATTAGCTCTATGCTCTTGTGTTAGCAAAAGAACTCTCTGTCCCAATTGTAGGCTACTTCCAAGTCTCTATGTCTTCATTTTTCAACTGGTCTCACAGTCAACCCTGCTCCTCCCCCTACTCTTGGTTAAGAACATTTTGTTTCTCCTATGTGAGCAACTCCTGCTCACAAACTCAAACAAAACAAACAAAAAATTCCACAGGATTCAGCCAATGCCTTTCTTAGCTACTTTCCCTCTTCCTTTCTCTTTTACATAAAACACAATAAAAAAATTACCTATATGCACTTCCTCCATTTTCTCACCATCTACTTTCACCTTTTATAATTTCATTCCCCTGAAAATCTTTCTCAAAAAGCACCTCATCACTGAATCCAGCAGCTTCTTCTGAGTCCTTGTGCTTCTCAACCTTCCTGCAAGAACTCATGGGGTCTCCTTCCTTTGTGAAGCTCTTTTCTTCTGCCTTCTGAGCCACTGCACTACCCTAAGCCTGCCTCTCTAACTACCACTTTCCTAGTTTCTTCACTGGTTTTCTTTCCTGCTCCTTTCATCTAAACCTGTATTCATGAGAGTTCTGTCTTTCACATACCTCTACACTCTCTCCCAAATGATCCCCTTCTAGGATTTCATGACCACAGGATGTTAACTAACACATCTTCGCCTCTAGTTCAGGCCACCCCTCCCTCATCATAGTACTCTTGCCTTTCCATCCACCTCCCCACCCCGTCTACTATAGGGTGTGTGCACTCATCAGAGAGAGACAGAAATGACCTACCCTAAGGGGGGATGGTCATGCCACCATGCCATAATCCCTTCTCCTCCATTCTTTTGGGATATTGGGCATGCATCCACATGTGCCTGGAGTGTTTCTCAAGCTGCTGACTCAAACCATGGCAGTTGGCCATGTGAGATCCAGCTGTCTTAACCACTACACCACCAGCTGAAACACTCCTGCCTTTTCTGACTGTTAGAGATGACCACTTGATTGGTCCACCAGCATCTCAAACTTGTTTTGTCGTAAATCAAATCCACTTGTTTTCCTTCTTACTTCCACTTTTGTTGACTCCTCATTGTCTGAATCACATAGGTCAAAACATTGGAATCATGTTTGATGTCCCTCTTCCTAACAGCCCATAACAGACAACACCGTGTTATGTGCATGGGCTCTTAAAGTGAGTTGGGAGTTAGTATCCTGACCTCCCTACTTCATAGCAGTGTGCTCCATCAGCACTTTGGCTTCTCCAGGCATCAGTGTGGCCTTTGCAACACAGTTGTGCAGTTTATATAATAAATGGATGTTAGGGAATAAAAAGTTGAGCACATTGGCAAACCATGATGGTTACAATGAAACAGAACCTCAACGATCTGTTCACCCTTTTTCCATTCCTTACATGATTCTCGTGACATCTCACATAGACCTTATCTATGTCATCTCAAATAAGTTTAAATTTAGAAGGCCAGCCTTGGTCACAAATACATAAATGCCTCAAGTTTTCATAAATTACTGACCAGCCCCATAGGGCAGTGGTTAAGCACCGTTTGCCTCCCACTCACTGCTGTACTTCTCCCTACCTGGGAGCTGGATTCCACATGGTTGGCCATGATTTGATCCAGGGCCCTGGCTGCTTAAGAAATACACCAGATCTCTCTCTCTCTCTCTCTCTCTCTCTCTGTGTGTGTGTGTGCTCCTAGGATCCTGACAAGATGGAGAGGTGCAGGAGAAAAGATTGTGGTGTGATCCTGACTATTGGGAGGCTCTCCTGTATTTAGATATCAATGTGTTTTTCTCTTATATTAATTAACAATGTAATGAGAATTTGGGAAGTGACCTTATTTGAACCCAATTTCAATCAGCACTCCATAAGCCATATGATATGGTCAGAAATTAAAAGCACTCTCAATTTAGAGAATGCAGAGCAGGTGTAACAGCAAAGAACTAGCCACACAACCACCATGTAGTTATCTGTCCCCATTTCCCCCAGAAACTTAAACCTAAACTAATTTTGGACTAAGAAATAAGTAAAGATTACAGTAATTACTGGGGTAAAAAATCAGAATCATGTAATGCATTACAAAATCAACATGAACTACTTCCTTTTGCTTTACATTATCAGACTTTATATCCCTGTAAGAAAACAGGGTCGATTAGTACTTTTATGAGTGTATCTAAATATTTACCAAACTCGATTAAACATCTAGGGGACCTGTGCTAGTAGCAGCAGGTATCCAGAGAAAAGTCTATTTATGTATAAATTACACGTCTGTAGTTAGTAATTTTTAAAAAGAAAGAGAATTACCGCTAAAGACTGGAGTTCCCTTGTTTCTTCTTCTGCTGCCGAAGCATGATACGACAGGACCTGAAGGGTAAGGAAAGAGGTCCAAGTTACATAGGAGAGGGCTATCAAGTGTAGACTGGAATTTCTCACTTTTCAAGCTGCTAAAACTTCTTGGAGAGAGACTCAGACTCCCAGAATGTCAAATCTTATTTGCAGCTTTCTTTCAACAGAGTGAAAATCCCAGATTTAGATTCCACTGCTTATTTCAGAAAGCAAAGTTCTACTCCCTATGCCCAAAGAAAACTGTTGTAACTTTCCTTCTGACATTGTTGATATAACAGACAAATTATTTATAAGCCACCCTAGAAATAATTATTGGCTCAAACTTGGTATACATTTATTTTGAATTTTCTTTATAAATATGGACTTTATTTTTGTCTGTGTACAGAATTAGGGGGGAAAAGGCTCTGCATCAACTGACATTTGATTGTCGGTATTTGGAATAAAAGCAGTTTTGAAGTGGCTCTCAGATGAGGCCTGTAATCATGGTAGAATTCACACAGAAATAGTGTGTGGCTGATATATCATACAGATTTAGAGATCCCTTTACACAATTCAAGAGCTGAAGAGAGAGTAGGACTGGCCTAGAAAGCCAACCACTAAAACCTGAGGACACCGAGGCTCAGGGATTCTCATGACTTGGCTGGAAGCTCACAGCTAATGAGGACATGAGAGCCTTCGACACAGCTTTCAATCCCTAATCCTACCCTACTTCCCATTACCCAGTACCTTTGTGCAGTTCAAAATCAGGCTCACCGTCTTACTAACTTGACAGGGAAATTACAATGTTCATTTTCAAAAGTGGTAAACTCTAAATAATGGGATAATACTTTAGACATTCTTTTCTACCAAGGGAGTAATTGCATTTGAAATGTTAATCATATTAAAAACAAAACAAAAACAAAAAAACTAAAGCTCATTTTTGACAAACAAACAACCCCAACAGTTTTTATTTATTTATTTTTTTTGGAGAGGTTTTTGCTATAGGGTGTGTGTGTTCACCAGAAAGACAGAGAGAGACAGAGAGACAGTGAGAAATCACCCCCCCCCCGGGGGGGGGGAGCGCCAACCCTCAATTCATTATCCTTTCTCATTCCTTCTCCTTTCTCCTCTTGGGATCATGGGCACGCATGCACATGCACCCGGCATGAGTTTAAGCCACCGGGTCCAGGACTTGAACTGTGGTCAACTATATGGGAATCCAGCGACATAGCCATTATGCTAGCTGCTGGTACCTACAGTTCTGAAGTTATTTCTGTAAAGGTAACCCATTTTTAGGCTTTAATTAAGGAGCCACGTCATTCAGCAGTCCAAATTAGTTTTCTTTTTAAACCAGTCTTTAAAATTTTAAGCAATTTAAAGTCTTAAATCCAAATAGTAAAATAAATGTCTAGTGTCTTGTAATTCTGAATGTTTCTAAACTCTACTACACCAAATCTGTCTTAGCATTTGAACCATTAATCACCAGGAAACTGCCAGAAACTCAGAGCTACTATTCCACCCGTGTTAAATTGATGAGTCCTGGCTGTTAACCTGTTGATGCTGATATTACAGAGAGAGTTTGCTAATAAAAACTAGAACTGTGACTATGAACTAGTCAAATACTAGTAAGTACAAAGCAACATAGATAAATGAATAAAGAAATAATGGAACACATTCTAAGTTAAAAAATTAATTTCACCACGTACTACAGATGCAAATAGTAGTACCTTATATTCATAGAGTATAAAGATTATTTTATCAATACATTTAAGAATTAGAATACAAGGGAAAAGAGGGGCCAGGAGTTGGCATGGTATTTTACATCCCTAGACTCCCACAAGGCAGAACATGGCTTGAGTCCCAGACTGATGGCTTCAAAATTAAGCCGGGCACTTGTGTGTGTGTATGCCCAAAACCCCAAGAGGAGAATGGAGGAGCAAGGATTGTGGCACAGCATTCCCCCTGGGATGAGGGGTGATTTCTCACTTTCCTTCTCACTGTCTGCCTCTGTCTATCTTTGGAGAGTGCCCATATGCTATGGCAAAAATCTAAAAAAAAAATACAAAGGAAGCATTTGATAAAGGTTAGCTATTTTTATAGTTATCATTGTTTTATTGTTATTAGAGTGATCATGACTTCCAGGTCAAAATAATTCACTGTCCTAAGAAGACCTGAGGGATTTGCATCCTTGGCTTTTGTCCAATGACCTCATCAGAGAAGGAAATTTAGTTTCAAGATTAGTCCTGTGATCACAGAAATTATTTCATATTATGATCTGAAGTTGAAAACTTTATATTAAGTGAATGCCTAGCTACTCAATATATTGAATATTTAAGGAGGAGAGCTACCGTGTAAAAATAGGATACATTGCAATCAAGAAACTATTTGTAGATTTTGAACAAAATGATATGTTGTCTGGGATTTGCTTCAAAATAATCCAGTGGGAGGGGAAGCGAGTGCGAAGGAGTCAGCGTTGGCACAGATGGGGTGATCCTAGATGGGCTGACAGTTATAGAAGACAGCTGGTGAGTGCATGCGGTGCATTAAGCTATTCACTCTTCTTCTGTATAGATTTGAAATTTTCCATAATAAAAAAAAATTTGTAATTATGCCTGGCTTAGATTCAACTCTTCAAGACAAAACCATGAGAACTAGAAAAAAAAATAGACTAAAAATTACATGCACACATGTACCTATGTGTATTATTGGGTTGTCAGGAAAGTTATGGTGCATTTTAGCACAGAAAAACATAGAAAAATAGGTCATGACTTTCCCGATGACCTAATACATATTTTGGAACCTACATGTACTTATGTGTGTGTGTGTGTGTATATACATATATATATAATATCTGTGTGTATATACATATATATATCTGTGTGTATATGTATATATGTATATATATATATATTTGAAGCTATCTTTGAAATATATATGTGTGTGTATATTTATATGTATGTATGGTACTATCTTTGTTATTAGTAAATCATGATGTATAGTATATATTTTTCTAGCTCTGTAGGTTAGGGATTTATTTACTAGAGACTGGAGAAAATGTCATTATATTCCAAACACTGATTTTCACTGATCTCAACTAGGTTAAGAGTAGGAAGAGGTTCAAACATATAGCCATGACATCTGGACTCTGAAGTCTATTTCCCTAACTTGGTCTATGATGTTAGAAATTTATGTTTTATATGAAGTGAACATTTTCAAGGCAATTAGTGAAACCCATGTTGTAAGGGCCAACCCCACTTGGGTGATGCTGTACTTATAGAGTCACTTGGGGGGAGGAGCTGACAGGTGGCCTGGTGGTTAAGGTGCTGGGCTTTCACATGGCTGAGTAGGGTTCTAGTCCCAGATCTGGTGGCTTGCTTTGTCTCTTTCTCTCGTGCATTCTCTCTCTCTTTCTCTTCCTCTCTCATTAAAAAATAATTATGATGATGATGAATAAAATTAAATAAATCTTAAAAAAAAAAAGGAATCACTTGGGGGACCTCGGCAACAACTCAGATTCTCAGACTCAGTAAAAGGCTCACTGAATCAGAATTTTCAGAAATGAGATCCCTAAATCTGGAAGTTTGAAAGTTTCTGAGATGACTCTGAAGTAGTTGGCCTAGGAGTTTAAGCTATTCCTCCTTTTCAATTTTTTTTTTCTTTCTTCTACTTGTCTTTTGGTTACCTAGTATTTCTGCTTTACAAAATGTCTTTCACAAGTGTTTTCTTGGAGAGATGAAGAGGCACAGGCACTAGGGCAGGCACAGAGTTAGCTATGGTGGCCGCAGACATCCGTGTGGATAGATTGCTCATGTCAAGGATGACTTTCTTTTCTTTTTTTTGAGAGGTTTTTGCTATAGGGTGTGTGCGCTCACCAGAAAGATAGAGAGAGACAGAGACAGAAAACGAGAAATCATCCCCCAGGGGGATGGCCATACCGCAGTCTCTTTTCCTCCATTCTCTTGGGATCTTGGGCAAGCACACACACGTGCCTGGGGTGAGTTTAAGCCACTGGGTCAACTCATGAGAGTCTGAACTGTGGTCGACTACATGAGAGTCCAGCAACATAGCCATTATGCCAACTACTGGTCCCAAGAATGACTTTCTACAGAAAAAGCACAGGACCTAAGGGAGAAATAGCCCGAGTCTTGGTTTGGTTATGCAACCTTTGAGAATTTTCTAAAATATTGCGTATGTTAGTTTTTTTTTTTTTTTTAATTGCCAGAGGGTTTGTGCACTTTTCAGAGCGG
>NW_006159859.1:2274921-2292257 GCF_000334495.1 Tupaia belangeri chinensis
GGAAAGAGAGAGAGGCAGAAAGCACAGCACCCCCAATAGGGTGTGGTTACAACACAAACCCTTCTCTATCTTTCCCTCCTGTTGGGGTTTTGGGCACACATATGCACCACGCTCCTGTGCCTATCAAGCTGCCAGGGCTGGGATAACCATGATCAGCCATGTGGGATTCAGACCTCTTAACCAGTAAGCCATGAGGCTGACCCTCTCATCATCTAAATCACATGATTTTGTGAAGATACAATGACACAATAAACACACAGCAGGAGTTGTACGAGGAAACGGTAAAAGTGGAATATTGGGTTGAAGAGACCGAGGAGGCCTAGCAGTCTCTGCCCACCTCCAACGTCACCATTTGCTTGGCCATGGCTCTCTCCACAGCTTCATACATCTGCGTGTTCTGAATCCCCCCTCTCATCATCTAAATCACATGATTTTGTGAAGATACAATGACACAATAAACACACAGCAGGAGTTGTACGAGGAAACGGTAAAAGTGGAATATTGGGTTGAAGAGACCGAGGAGGCCTAGCAGTCTCTGCCCACCTCCAACGTCACCATTTGCTTGGCCATGGCTCTCTCCACAGCTTCATACATCTGCGTGTTCTGAACCCCAAAGCCACAAAAGATGACGAAAGCTTCCAGAAACTGCTCATCATTCCGGTTGAAAGGCTTAACCTTGCCAGTATTCTCTTCCATCTTATTAACAAGCTGGCAAACCCCTATAATAAGCCAAGAAATTGAGCAAATGTTATCGTTAATTATTGCAGTTTTATTGACTTTCACACATGTACCCAGAGATTGTTTTATACTTTTCTCCCAGGAATGCTTGGCCTCCCTAAGGAAGCCCATAAACTGCCACAAATATAAGCCGGAAAAGTAAACTGAACTAAATTATATGAGAACTAGTTTCACATAGTCCTAAACGTATGTTGCCTGTGTTCCAAAAATCTTAGAGTACTATTTTCTTCCAGACTCAGTCGTGAATTTTAGATCAGTCGAGTCCCCAAAGACAATTTGTCCTTTGGAAACTAATTGGATTTTTGTACGCTTGCCAAGAGAACAATTTTGATGCACATCCGAATTTTGGGTCACACAGATTGGCTTTCCTTACTGAGAAGCAAGATGTTAAAAACACAACTGTGTTCAAAACAGAATGCAGGAAACCAGCAATTCGCATAGTCTCAAATTTCAACTATGCCACTCTACATCGAGCGGAATCGCATTTGCAGACGTTTGACAGTGCAAATAAAATGACTCTTAGAAATAAAGGCAGATGTAATCTTTAAAGAAAATCATAGCCTCTCCAGTCCTGACCTCTCTTAGAAAGTCAAACGTGTAGTCAGTAAGAATGGAAGATTACATCAATGCTATGACCTTTATTGAACTCATGGCTCTATGAGATTCTGGGCCTAGGAATCCCTCCTTGAGGATTTTGGCGATAGTAACTATGTATGTTTGGTCAACAATCCTTATCCTTTCTGTCCAGGAGTGTATGCTAACGACTTCTACCATAACCCAGGATTTGGAGCATACATGCACATATACCCAGCATGTTTTTCAAGTCATTGGGGCCAGGATTATTACCACAGTGGGCCATGTAGAATCTGGCTTCTTTAACCTATAGGCTATAAGGTGGCCCAGCGCTCACAGTGTATACTGTGAAGAAGGTATGATCATCTCATTTTACAGATGAGGAAATGAAATCCCAGGAAGGTTATAACATTTGCTCAAAGTTGCTAAGCTACTACACGTGGGTCTCAAATGTGATCCCTGGCTCCATCCGGCCCTAAAGGATATACTGTCTTCTACTTCACGTGGCTGCCCTCCTGTGTGGTAGATCTTGCTAGAAGTTCTCCAACTGTAGCTGGCCTGCCTGCCCTTCGCCTGGCTTTTCCACAGGCTGGTACTGTTCCCCAATGCCCTCCTTTCTGTCTTCTCAGGTGATGTCGATGCCCCCTGCCCAATGAGCCTCCACTGCCCAGGTGAGGCAGACCCTTCTCTGTTCTATGCTCTTTTTTTTCATACCATTTTTATAAGCTTAAGATTTTATCATAATTGTTAAAAAACTGTCCAGTTAATGACATCAATGAAGTGATGAATATTGATACATAGTTGCAGAATGTATATTGAGACAAAGATTTTCTAAAAAATCCAGTATTTTAGCCTTTAGATATTTTTATTATTATTTAAAAGTTTTTCTTTTTTTATATTTAATCACCAGAGATCTACACAGCATACAAATCAATACCATTTTTATGTACACATAGAAATGATATGAATTTGTCATGTAGATCACTTGGTGTATTCAGGTGGGTTTTATTTCTGTTTCTCTTTCTAGGCTGTAAATGTCTTGGGCTTCGAAATTATTTCCGTTCCAGTTCCTCAGCTAGCAAAACGTCTAGCATACAGTATGCAGGAACTAGAAAAATTGTTTTCTGAGTTAACAAAGAATGTGAGATGGCAGCTTTAACCCACAGTGCTTTCCCTCAAACATAGAGTCTCTGACAATACAGAGCCCTACACCAAGTGCTCCCATCGTCACTGGCATTTGCTTTACCTTTGATACTATAAATGATCCAAATACTTTTTGTTTGCTTATCCATTTTCTTTTTCTTTTGCTATAGGGTGCATGTGCTTGCCAGAAAGACAGAGAGAGACAGAGAGACAGAAAACAAGAAATCACCCCCGCCCCCAGGGGGGAGGTGGCCACGCCACAATCCCTTCTCCTCCATTCTCATCTTGGGATCTTGGGCACAAACGCACATGGGCCCAGTGGGAGTTGAAGCCACTGGATCCAGGACTCGAACTGTGGTCGACTACATGAGAATCCAGTGACATAGCTGGCATAGCCATTATACCAACTGCTTGTCCCTGTTTATCCATTTTAGACAGGAAAGTATCCTATGTGCTTATCTACATCGGCAGAAGTGTGGTGGGAATTACTTCTCTAACACTCCATTACTTGCAAAATGTAATGCATCTAGACATTGCAAGTAAAAACCATGCACTAAATGGCAATCAGCATTCATTATCTTAAAAGCACATATTCCATGTATGATAAAAACAAAACACAAGGGTTATGTCCTCCAATCTTTGTGAAGCTCCAAATTATAAAATTGGAACTGTTTAGATAGGCTTCTGGCTGTTTCCCAGCTCGTATCTTCTTGAGAGTCATGTGTTTCATGACCTCAGCCTCACATCACAATGGAACTGTCTTTCAATCTTTATTAAAGTTTTCTCCTACTTCATGGCTATTCTCATAGCCAAGATTTTTTTTTTTTTATTACTTCATAAAAATTGATGTATGTAGAGCAAGGAAACGGGGGTTGAGATGTGGAATAAAAGGAATCAGGTAGTCTGTTAGGCTTGTTACCTAGCTAGGAAGTATACTGAGGGGCCAGAAGATTGCATAGTGGTTAGGTTGCTGGACTCCCACATGGCTGACTGTGGTTCAAGTCCCGGCCCCAGTGGCTTGAAAATCATGCTGGGCGTATATGAATGTGTGCTCAAGATCCTGGGAGGATAATGGAGGAGAAGGGATTGCAGTGTGGCCACCCCCCTGGAGGGTGATTTCTCACTTTCCCTCTTACTGTCTCTGTCTCTTTCTCTGGCAAGCGCATGCACCCTAAGGCAAAAACCTCTCCAAAGAAAGAAAGAGAAAGAAAGAAGTATACTGAAAGCTCATTATCACTATCATTTTATTGATTTCTCCTTGTATTTATAATAACTTTGGGTTTTTTACATGGCAATATGTTATTTAGTTTAATGGAAGGATTCAAGACAACTAAATTTTCCTCTGTGGGTTTACGAATGTGCATGTGTGTTTTTGGTTTTGAAGGTTTTTGTTTTGTTTTGTTTTGCCTTGCCATTGGTAACACTCATGCACCAAAGAAAAGACAAAGTACCCCCCAGTGGGGCCTGGTCATGCCTCAACTCTTTTCCCTTCATTTCTCCATCCTGTGAGGATCCTGGGCATGCGGATACATGCCTGGTATGTTGCTGGCAAGGCCAGGTATTCAAACCATGGTAGGCCATGTGGGATCTGGCTCCCTCTGCCAGCTCTTAACCACTTCGTTAAAGGGCCAGCACATCCTCTGTGGCTTTTAATTTTAATCAGTGCACAGCGACTCTTTTACACTGTGTTTTTAACTTAAATCTACTTTGCTTGATATAAATACTGTCTTCCCTCTTCAATTTTCTCACATTGTATAAAATGCATTCTTATAGATGCCATATTTGTCACATCCTCCAGAAATTCCTCGATGTTTCTGGTTCAATAAAGGCATGCATCTCTGTTTTTCACTGCTATTATAACAATTTCCTTATTTTTCTATTTCTTTAATCAATACTTGAAGCTATATATATATTTTTTTTTTTTTGAGAGATTTTCACTGTAGGGCGCGTGCGCTTGCCAGACAGACAAGAGAGAGACATAGAGACAGAAAGCGAGAAATCACCCCCCGGGGGGATGGCCACACCACAATCCCTTTTCCTCCATTCTCCCCTCAGGATCTTAGGCATGCACGCACACGCACCTGGCATGAGTTTAAGCCACCGGGTCCGGAACGCAAACTGCGTTCAACTCCATGGGAGTCCAGTGACATAGCCTTTACACTAACTGGTGGTCCCTTGAAGCTATAATTTTATGTTTATTTTTATTCTGTAGAATGTCATTTTATAATTTTAAGCTGTAACTTCTTAATTGTATACTTTTCTCATTTCTTTCTTCTTATTAAGCTCCCCTACAGTCTTACTTCCTCAGGCCCATTTGAACTATGCATAATTGCAATTCTCTAATGAAGGGGAAAAAAAGGGGGGATACTTTACTATCAGTAATGTGGCCGACATAAGACAATGCAATTTAAATTTAATTACACTTACATTTTAAAAATTCCACCAATTTTTTTGTTTGTTTTAGATTTTTGCTATAAGGTACATGCACTCCACAGGAAAAAAATAAATTCCTTCTCCTCCATTCTCCTCTTGGGATTTTTGGACACACACATACATATGCCCGGCATGAGGTTCAAACCACTGGGTCTGGGGCTTGAACCACGGTTGACCATGGAGTCCAGCAACTTAACCACTATGCCACCTGCTGGTCCCTCTCATCAAATATTTTACAGACAAACAAAGTTAGTAATACTACCAGTGATAAGATTTAATAAATGAAAAAGAGAAGTCGATGTGAAATTTAAGCTTATCTAACACTAGACTATTTATGTCTTGGAACTATGCTGCAAATCACAGATGAGCAGATTGCCTTCTCCAAGAGGTCACCTCTCGGAAGGCCCACACCTGAGTCATTTACTAAACAAAGCCAAAATAAATGAACACAGGGAGGTAAGATGACAGGGAGTGACAATTGATTCAACAATCTGCCGAGACCTACTCACAAGAAGTCCTGCAGATACACAGGCAGGTTCCTAAATTGTGTTGAGCACACAACTGAAATGCAGCGTCTTTTGGAGTGCTGGAATGATACAAGTGTTTGGCTAGCTCCAATACGCTACCAGAATAAGTCTGAATATACAGATTTACAGAATTCACTGTGGAAATAAAAACAGGACCTTCTTTTTTAAAACTATTTTTTGGAACCAGCAGTTAGCATGATGACTGTGACACTGGAGTCCCATGTAGTCGACTGCGGTTTGAGTCCCAGGCTTGGTGGTTTAAACTCATGCTGGACACATGTGCGTGCATGCCCAAGATCCTGAGAGGAGAATGGAAGAGAAGTGATTGCCACGTGGCCATCCCCCCAGGGGGTGATTTCTCACTTTCTGTCTCTCTGTCTCTCTCTGTCTTTCTGGTGAGCGCACGTGCCCTATAGCAAAAACCTCTCCAAAAAAAGAAAATTAAAAAAAAGAAACTATTTTTAACAAATTATTCATTTCATTTTATTTATTATTATTATTCCATTTGACTGGGGAAGGGGTGAGAGATCAGGTCACCAGGTTCAGGACTGAAACAATGGTCAGCCAAGTGGGAGTCCAGCACTTCAATGACCACGCCACCTGCTTGTCCCAAACAGGACCCCTTATAGTGTAGGTAAGAGAGAATGAGGACAGCAGCCAGTTTAAACATACATTCAGTATCACATCTCTTTGTCTCTCATGCTTTTCTCTCAAAGATCTCTGCCAAGCACTGTGTGGTACAGTGCTATAATTTTCACTTTTATTATACTTTTTTAGTAACAAGGAGTTGGAAATGTAGCTATGTAATGTGGAGATGGCCTAAACATACTTTTGCATTTTTTTTTAATAAATGGGAATGAGGCCAATTTCATCAAGATTTGCCCTGAAATTGGTATGGAAAACGGGCATCAAAATTCCTGGTAAATATGATATGGGAAAAAGGTCCTAGTTAGCTTAATAAATAGGGAAAATAATTGGCTAAAACAGATGAGTGGTGAATGAGAAAAATATTTCCTTAGTAGCGTTGGAAGCAAAGGTGGAAACAGTGTGGATGAGCCAGGGCATGGAGAAAACATATGATAGGAAACAGCCCTCAGGCAGGAAGGAAACCTGACCAAACGACAGGCTCCATACTGACCCAGTACCTATAATTTCATCTAAATGGCAGTATGGAAAAAAATGAGAGGGAACCCAAGAACATTACGAAAAGCACATAAGCCTGTCTGTCTTTCTGCATCTAACGCTACGGGGACTTGATATCCAAATCACACAAGGGCCGAGCCTGCTCTGTGACGTGTAAGACGAACGATCTGCAAGCACATTCTTCCTGCAGCATCTGTGGGTGTAAAAGTATAGTCCGGAACTGAAATTCTTAGTTTCTGTCACAGTCGTAAAAGAGCAGGGAACACTGGACATCTTCCCTCTCACGTGTGGGATCAACTCGAGTACCCTCCTTCCTCCCCAAGTCCCACTAGGAGAATCATGTCTTTTTTCTTTTATTTGTGGAAGATTTTTCATCTCCCAAAGGAAAGAGGCTCTGTTATTAACTAGGGTGAAACAAAATCGAGGCCCAAGAGAAGTCTGATCATGTCAATGATTAGTTTTTAGTTTTATGCTCACATGTCTGAAACAGTGCCAGGATCACAGGAAGTGAATTTTGAATAGATCTGAAAGGTTGCAGAGCGCAACTGCATGGAGGTGAGCAATGCACGTCTCAGGATTTGCACAGCGAAGGGAAACATGGCACAAATGTGATGCCGTGAGTCCTCCTCCCAGACCAGGGCTCTCTGCACCACCGCTGATTCACTCTCATTGTCCATGTACATAAAAGTGATGAAAGAGCCTGGTGCATGACTAACTCCTGCCTTCCCCAGACCCAGTTATTATTCCAAAGAGACAGAGCTGAGGAGGTCGAGGATAGGACTGGATGTGGCACGTCGCCACTGGTCTTCTTTCTTCTGCAACTTGCTGGTAAATAATGCATCCCTTTCAGAATTTAATTTCACATTTTCAAAGGTCAAAAGGTAGCACACAGTCAATCTTTATACTTCTATATAAAAAGCATTAAGAAAAGGCATAATATTTATAATGTTATTTTCTCCTTGATGCCACTAGCAAATAACATTTTGTAACAACATTTACTTGATATCATACTGTAAGACACCCGTAGCAGTTTTTTTTTATTACTTATGTTAGAGATACAATTGGTGATAATCTTTTTTGTTGTTGTTGTTAGGTTTTTGCTATAGGGCGCGTGCACTCACCAGAAAGAGAGAGACAGAGAGATAGAAAGCAAGAAATCACACCGCAACGGGGATGGCCACGCCGCAGTCCCTTCTTCTCCATTCTCCTCTCAGGATCTTGGGTACGCACGCACACACACCCAGCATGAGTTTAAGCTACCAGGTCTAGGACTTGAAACACAATTGGCTACATGGGAGTTCAGTGACATAGCCATTACGCTAACTGCTGGTCCCTGGTGATAATCTTTAAAAAAGAGCTTGCAAGAGTTAAGCCAAACTTTCAAGTAGGGAGTTGGTATGCTGGCCTCTATGAAGAGGCTTTATTTAATATGCAGTTCTCCAGGGTCAAGATTTGACCCTCAGCCTTGTAAGGCTTAGAAAATAGATTGATGGCTGAGGACAGACCCATCTCTATGGGGAGGAATCACAATAACTAAGTTGACAAGATCTGATATATAAAACCAGAAATGTATGAATGTCCAACAAGAAATAGATCTGTCCCCGAAACAGGATTACACACAGTTACATGTCCAGTTCACTAATTTACAGTAAACAAAAATAATAAAAGCAATCAATATATTTGAGAGGCCATGGACAGAACATTCTCTTCCTATGAGCTAATCTGCATTGGAAAGAAAAATAATCAGGGTCGGCTCTGTAGCCCAGCAGTGAAGCACTATGCAGAGGAAGCTGGAGCCTACATAGTTGACCAGGGTTCTAGTCCAGGTTTAGCTTACAAGGTGCATGCACCACACACAGGTGTGCCCAGGGTCAAAATGGAATGGAGAATTGGAGGAAAAGGGATTGTGGCATAACCAGGCTCTATGGTGCGTGTGTAGGCTGGTGGACGGGTGCTCCCGCCTCTTTTTTTCTCTGGTGCATGCACATACACCTTCTGGTATAGTAAAAAAAACCAAAAAAGATTCATAGGCCTGGAGTCAGAACAAGGGAAGCCAGATTCATGGACTGTTTTATGGCACTAGGATTTTGTGCATGTATGCACTCAGTATGATTTTTAAGACATGCATTCAGTATGATTTTTAAGACACCAGGTTCTGGACCAGGAATTGAACCATGGTTGACCATGTGGGAATCCAGTGCTTAACCACCATCCCACCTGCTGACCCACACCCTACTTTTAATGTAATCTATAATACCAGTAATAGGAAACTTCACTCCATTTTTTTCAAGAATGCATTTTTCTATCATTCCTGAAGGAGAGGTTTCTCTATAACCTTCATAAAAGAATGTGAGCTCCTGACAGCAGAGATCTCTAATCTGTTCACTGATTTATCCAACTGTCTGGAACTGTTCAGTGCTTGATAAATATTTATTGAATGGATATATGACTACAGCTTACAACATAAACTATATATTAAAAAAAACCTAAAAACTGGATGTGAAAATTTAAATCAAGGGCCAGCAGTTGATGTAATGGCTATGTCACTGGATTCCCATGAAGTCAATCATGGTTTGAGTCTTGAACTCAGTGGCTTAAATTCATGCCAGGAGTGTGTGCGTGCATGCCCAAGATCCCAAGAGGAGAATGGAGGAGAAGGAATTGCAGTGTGGCCATTACCCCTTGGGGATGATTTCTCACTTCTATCTCTCTATCTCTGTCTGTCTTTCTGGTGAGTGCACACACCCTATAGCAAAAATCTCTCTGGAAAAAAAAAATACACACGATCACCTTGATCTCGCTCTCTTAATCCACTATCTTTCAAAACATCATTCTTAAAAAAGATTTCCATGAATATCTGTTGGCATTTATCAACATGAACTTATTTCAAACTCCTTTTGTTATAATCTTTATGTTTTTTCATTCATTTTCTTTAAATTTGAACTTGAAAGAAAGAATTAGTTGGGAGGATTTAAAAAAGATGGTAATTATAGAGTATATAAGTTAATGGAAAGGCTTTACCTATGACTTTATTCTTCTTTCCATTTTTGATAGGTGTACAAAGCAGACTTCTAATGCCCTGCTGATTTACACTTCCTGTGTTTTCATTCTAAACAAAAACAAAAACAAAACAGCTAAAACAACAAAGAAATTGATTTGTCCATTAGATGCCATATGAACTATATGGCATATTTGAAACTACTAATATAGTCATCTTTTATTAGCCAGAGATAATATCGGAGTGCAGAAAATGCACAAATTATAATGAAGTTCACTTAAAAGTAACATAAAGCAATGTTTTAATTTAAAAAAAATTAAGTTTTTTCCTTTTAACTTTGTAACCAGTTTATGTAGTACTAAATAAAATATTTATTCAGTTATCTACTATTGAGGTGGAGAAGACGTCCCAAATAATTTAACAAGTGGAGAAGAATCCAGAAGCCTTGCGCCCCCTGGGATGGTGCATGTTATAAACCTTCTTTACCAATAACTCTGTTTCTGTTGCCCATTTGCTAACGCTCTGAAAAGGTCTCCTGGATATGCAAATACCAAGATCAAAGCCAGCACTGCAAAGCACAATGCTTTTCTGAAGTAAGATGAGAGAGAATACTAGAATTCAAAGTCTTCAATGTCTGAGAAACAGATCTCCATAACTTGGCTATCAGGGAAAACAGATAGCCATTTTCCCACCAAGCTACTCACTATGGCAAGTTACCAATTATCAGCTTAAGCTGTATGCAACTAAATTTCTGTGGCAAAACAAAACAAGAACTATAGCACTACCACCTAAGGAATGTCATTAACATTATGTAAGTAACAGTTCATTAAAATTAGCATATGATAATTCATTCACACATGCCCAAATACTGAAAAATGTGCGGAGAAAAATACTCGAGTGTAGCACTCCTAACACGATACAAGCTATTGAATATTTTGTTCTCCTTTGTCAGATCAGGGGAAGCACAGAACACAGACCCTAGTCAGCTAATTCCAGTCCTCTAGCTGCCGAGTGACTGTGAAGGCCAGATCTGATAGGAAAATCGCCCCCACACTTCAAGTCTAAAAGCGGGCTACTTACTGTCCAGGGAAATCTCCTGTCTTTACTGACATCTGGGATATTAAGTGGTTCCATGGTATTTTTGACATACTGAGCATACATGTAATTGATTTTATTTGCATCACGTTCCCTGTGGAAATAACAGAGATGAGTTCCTTCCATGCAGTGAGAAAAGATGGGCAAACAAATTAAAAACATGTGATTAAAGGATAAACCTAATAGTCTTAAATTATAGGGCAAAAAAATAGATCTCATTTTAAAGTGCAGCTTTAAATGTGTTTGGCGATTTCCAACTTTTTATTATTTTTTAATTTTGTTTTCTTTTATACATTCAATCACATTATTATTTGACTTACAAAATGGATATTTCAATAGGTGAACATTTCTCCCTAGTACAGTTGATAAAACTACAAAATATCTCCAACAGATAATACCACCTTTCTTTGTGCCATGAATGCTTTAGTAGTGACTACAATTTAAACATTTTGAAAAGACGAAAACTTTGGAAGTTTGCAACTACTTAAAACAAGTTTTGAAAGTAGCTTAAGTAGTCTTAATGAGCACGCAGAATTTTGTGTTACTTGCTATAACGTTCATATAGATTTTCCTCTGTGTCGTATTTTCTCATCAAGTTACAGAATAACTGAGGTCTCATCCTTGTTTTATTTTTTGTTTATTCATTTTATGTACTAAGTCTAATAAAAGAATCTTTTACTATCCTATGACCAAGGTAGAAATCAAGCAGGCCTGGATGAGCCTTATCAAGTTCTTCTCTCTAGTTGAATCTTCTTCTTTCTCTCATTTTTTGGTACTCATTTTTTTTCCTTCTGACTGGGTGGCTCTTTGAACTGAAGCACAGAAACTCTGGAACTCCCACATTCTGGAAATGATATTTCCCTTGGAAATTTCTGGTCAGCTCAGCTTGCAAGAGCTCAACGATGCTTTAATCCCCTTTGACACATTCCTATAATTATGTATTATGTTCAGCTTGAATATATTTTAGTTTTACACTTCACATTCCCAAACTGTCTTCAGTATAAGTTATAAAAGATAATTAGTAGATTGGTTGGAAAAATCTCAGATGAGCCAGGCTTTTCAACTGACAAATAACTGCCTAAAAATAAGATGGACCCACTGCTAACATCACCAAAGCTCCACGCTGCCAAGTACTCCATCTTGTAAGAGAGTGTTTGGATTGGAAAGTGCTAAAGTGTTTAATAAAGAGAATTGGAGTGTTCTAAATTCTATTCATAACCATTTTTACAACATCATAAAAAATCTGCTAATGACAGATATGTATTAATATCAACTTAACTCTTTTTCAAGATGCTGAAGTTACTAAACACCATTTTAATTCACTTTTGTACTGATACCTAACTTTTATTAAAATAATAAATGTCATTATATAACTAAGAGGTCTTTTATTGTGTCATTAGAATAATGACTTACGTTACACTGTTTAGCTGACCTAAGCCATTAATGCTGAATGATTTCCATTACTGTAAAATAAGTTAATAAATGAGTTCAAATTAGTTTATTTTTAGATAATCACACTGACATACTTAACATTTATGAAAAATAATTTTTACTAAGTCTGTCTTAAAATTATTTCTAAAAATGCTAAGATATCTTTCATTTACAGAGAAGGATCATTATTTCATCAGAAACAAATACATAGCAAGACTTTAATTTTTTTATTTTAAAAATGCATATTCGCCAGTAGAGGGCACTACTACACCAAGTCACTAGTCACTAGAAAAGACCAGGCTGCATTTATGATAAAAATTAAAATAACAGCACATAAAATTTAATTTGCAGATGTATACTGTTGTACAAATATTCAAAGGTGAATTTAAATAATTCATTTTAATATGAATTATCATACCAATTTCCCTATTGTCCTATAGCGATAAAGGTAAATACATAAATGTAGATGTGTATATTATTTATAGATATAATAACTTATTACTTATGCAAGATAAAAATAAAATATGTAAATATTTACACACATCTAGGAACTTTCTAAAATGCTCTTTTATTTAATTTTTTGTAGAGATTTTTCGCTATAGGGTGTGTGTGCTCGCTAGGCAGACACAGAGAGACATAGAGACAGAAAGCGAGAAATCACCCCCCAGGGGGGATGGTCACGCCACAATCCCTTCTCCTCCATTCTCCTCTCGGGATCTTGGGCACGCACGCACCTGCGCCCGGCGTGAGTTTTAAGCCACCGGGTCCGGGACGCAAACCATGGTCGACTACGTGGGAGTCCAGCGACATAGCCATTACGCTAACTGCTGGTTCCCTAAAATGCTCTTTTTTAAAAGAGCCACAAAGCTATTATAGCATTATAGAATAAAACAACATATATCAAAGTTCCTCCTATGAATAAGATACTTCCCAACTGAGCTAGGCAGCATTTAGGAGGCATACACACACACCATGATGGGTGCGCATTATCACACCTTCAAAAAGGATTTCATACGGGGACCAGCGGTTAGTGTAATGGCTATGTCGCTAGACTCCCACGTGATTGACTGTGGTTCAAGTCCCAGACCCAGTGGCTTAAACGCACAGCGGGCGCGTGTGTGTGTGTGTGCCCAGGATCCCAAGAGGAGAATGGAGGAGAAGGGATTGTGGTGTGGCCATCCCCCCAGGGGGTGATTTCTTCCTTTCTGTCTTTCTGTTTCTCTCTGTCTTTCTGGTGAGTGCACACGCCCTATAGCAAAAACCTCTCCAAAAAAAAAAAAAAAAAATGATTCTACACAGATCAAAACAAGGTCCAATATGTCAAAAAGACAATGATTCCAGAAAAAACAGGCTTAAGAGATGGGACAAAATAAGAATCTTAGGAAAGGGGAGGTATAGAGAGGGGATATCATCTTCAGCTCATGACCAGCAAGGTCAAGAAGCAAGTAAGGGTAGTATTCATTCATTCATTCAAGACTATATGAACCCAAAACTTCAGGACTGAAGAGAAATCTCCAGGTCACAATACCATACCTTGTTGGTATCCCACACCCAACTCAACAGCCATGGCTCTACGTGGAGTTGCATCTCCTGAGTCCATGAATTCCCCACCTGCCTTCAAATTACTGCCCCACACCCTTGCTTATTCCTAAAATTCTATTAGCAGAATAAAAAGAATTAGATCATATTGTTAAGAAACAACCTGATACTAATCAATTTTTATTTCAGTATACATGCATAACTCATACAGGAAGTCGCTGAGGTTAGCAGTTGCTCCATCTTGATGGGGGATGAGTTAGGAGGACAGACAGGAAATGTATGAAGTGAGAAGGGCAGAAGAAGAAGGGAAAGGGGGCGCACGGAGGGCCTTGGCAGAGGACAGCTTCTGCATCTCTCACGATGATCTTTGGGGTCAGTCTTGCTTAAGAGGGTCAGAACAAAATGGGCTATGCACTGAGTATCTTGTTCTTGCAGCTGCAAGCCTGGAGGCTCGACCTTGTGTGATTTACAGAGATGATTTCGTTTCCCATAGTTTGTTTCTCATTTCTTATTACAAACATCTTTTTTTAAAGGGTGAACTGCTTGGAAATAGGAGAGGTCTTCAAAAAGTTTATGGAAAATGCATATTATTAAAATATGATGGGACCAGCAGTTGGTGTAATGGCTATGTTGCTGAATTCCCATGTAGTCGACTGTGGTTCGAGTCCCAGACCCGGTGGCTAAAACTCACACCGGGCGTATGCGTGTGTGTGCCCAAGATCCTGAGAGGAGAATGAAGGAGAAGGGATTGTGGTGTGGCCATCCTCCCTGGGGGATGCTTTCTCGCTTTCTGTCTGTCTCCATCTCTCTGGCTAGCGCACATGCCCTATAGCAAAAACCTCTCAAAAAAAAAAAAAAAAAGAAAAAATGATGTATAGATTTAGAATATGGTTTGCACTAAAATTAACTCGTACTTTAATTCCATTTTCCATGAACTTTGTGAGGTCCCCCTGTATACAGAAAAGATAAAAAGTAAGCTGAAAGTGAATATCCTACTCCTGGACACACCAATGTTGACAAATTTGCTTTTATCTATATATGTATGTGCAGATATAGTTATTTAAGTATATTAAATTTAAATACGTTTGCTTAATTACCTTTGGTGGAACCATTTTAAAGTAAGGCACAGATATTAAGGCACAGATATTAAGACAATTTGTCTCTAAATACTTAGCATGAATCTCCTAAAAAGAAGAACATTTTCTCCCACACTATCGTTCGAATTCCAGAGAAAATCCACAACTCTGCATTTCCACCTAGGATCCAGACCATACCCAAATTTCCAATTTTCTCCTCCAAATGTATTTTTCTCCGTAGACAGAATCTCACTATGTCAGGCTCCTTCTGCCTCAGCCTTCTATCAGCTGGACTAAGGCACCCTCCACTGCACCCGGCTCTTTTCAGGGCGGGCCAGGAGTCAAACCCAGGCCCTCCAGTGTAGCTTCATTCTGCCAAGCAGCAGCACGTGCCAACGTGAACTCTTATAACTGGGATCTCCAAAGTGTTTCTGATAGGTTTTTTTATCTTGTTTTGCACTGGGATCTAATCAAAGTTCAAGTATTGCATTTGACTGTTAGGTCTCTAAGCACAGTACCTCCTATCCACTTTATTCAATGAGGATGGCTTTATGAAGAGATTAGACAATATAGCTTAGAGAATGCTCTATAATCTACATGTACATGGAGGTTATTTTTAAAATGATTTTATTTCATTTCTTATCATCACTATTATTTGTTTAATTTGACCAAAGAGAGACAGAGAGAGAGAAAGGAAACATAGGAAAGCAAGCCTCCAGGTCCGGGACTCAAACTATTTCAGCCATGTGGGAGTCCAGCGCCTGGACCACCATGCCGCCTGCCAGCCCCTGGAGGTTATTTCAAAGCATCCCCACTAAAGAGCTTAGTTCTGAGAACTATACTGACTGCAACAACACACTATATGAAATAATTCTGACAGATCAGTTGTACTAAAAAAGTCTGAAACTTTATTATCAAATAATAAGATTGAAATAATTTTCCTATTTCCATATGAGGAATTTAGTTATAATATCAATAATTATAGGTAAAAGAGGTTAAAACAAATGTGACAAACAGCTTATGCACAAAAATCTCTGATATTTTATCCTGGCAGCTACCTATTCCTTGGAATATTTTGTCACTGAAGCAAATAGAAAGGGTCATAAGATAAATATAAGGAAGAACATTTGGTAGTTTATTCTAAATCGATTTCAAAATTCTTAAGAAAGCATGTATAAGATTGGGACAATAACATCTACAACCTGCATCATGTAAATTTTCTGTATTGTTTCTCAGTAATAATTA
Organism: Tupaia belangeri chinensis; assembly: GCF_000334495.1. Taxonomy (NCBI): domain Eukaryota; kingdom Metazoa; phylum Chordata; class Mammalia; order Scandentia; family Tupaiidae; genus Tupaia; species Tupaia belangeri. Next base: position 2,290,863 of record NW_006159859.1, read on the forward strand.
ACAACAAAATAATAAATTCAATTTTAAAAACATGGAGAAAAACTGAACTACAGTAGAGATCCGACCTAATTCTAGGCATAAAGATACATAGATTGGTATGATGAGGACAAAAGGCTTCTTTTAATTACTAGTTAAATCCTTTTGGCTAATTCCAAATCAGAACAGACTTGCAAAAACACTTGTTTGAGAATCTATCAAATTCCCAGTAACAGTCCAATATGCAATAAAAATACAACAACATAAATGAGTCAGTTCACAGAAAAACTACCAAATCTACAGTCATTGCAACACCATTCACTGTATAAAATCATTCTCAGATAGGTCAACACAGTGGAAAAAAAAAATCTTGGGAACTTTAACATCAAATAGTAAAGTATTTTCATAAATTAGGTTTTTTTTTTTTTTTGAGGTGATGGGAAGATTGCTTATAACTGAAATCAAACTGGTCATGAAAGAACTGTTTAACCAACATTATGTACTTGTGATAAAGACAAAGAACAGTAAGCTGTCTTACCTTGGTAAAGTATCTGATGATTTTTCTAACTCCTCACACTCCATGTGAAACACACTAGAAAAAGAATCCTGAAAACAGAGTGACGACACAGACTCAGTAATACGTTTGACAAGGTAATGAAAACAACCTAGATATAGGCATATGTGCTTTGGAATCAACTAACCACACCAATGTTTGTAGTTTATTTTTAGTTACTCTCAGACTAAACGGACCCAAGCTATATAATAATTTCATAACACCCTCCAAGCTGCTCCCCATTATTAAGAACTTTCTTTGTATAATTTCCTTCTTTTTCTTCTTCTTCTTCTTTTTTTGTAGAGGTTTTTGCCATAGGGTGTGTGTGCTCACTAGAGAGAAAGACAGAGAGAGACACAGTGGGAAGGAAAGTAAGAAATCACCCCCCCCAGAGGCAAGGCCTCACTAGAATGCCTTCACCTCCATTCTCCTCCCGGGATTTTGGGTGTGCACACCTACGCACCCAGCATGATTTTAAGCTGCCAGGTCTAGGACTTAAACCACAGTTAGTCATGTGGAAGTCCAGCGCCTTAAACGCTACCAACCCCCATTTTTATCATTTCTGATCCTCACTTGCAAAAAAGCTTATTTGTCATTTAGCTTGTTTTTTTTTTTTCTATCTGGTGTTAATAAATATATCTGAAACTTTTTTTAATTAATTAATTTACATTATTTTTTTAAGAATTTCTTAATTTTATTTATTCATTAACTTATTTTAATTTGACCATAGAGAGACACACAGAGAAAGAGAGAGAGGGAAAGCGAGAAAGCAAGCCACCAGGTCCAGGACTTGAACTGTGGCCATGTGGAAGTGTCCAGCGCCTTAACTACCATGCCACCTGCTGGTTCCTAATTTACAGTCTTTC
>NW_006159859.1:2292331-2308973 GCF_000334495.1 Tupaia belangeri chinensis
CTTTTCCCCTATTTATGACCCTCTGCCACTTCCCGCCCTCCTACCACACTATCTCTGGTGTCTACGGTTATCTTCCATTCCTTTTCCTCCACATTTTATTGATCATAAAGTTTCTTAAATAATCTAACTACTTTCAACAGCAAGTTCAGCTTATAATTTCAAGAAAAGCAGTTTTAACTTTAATAAATCAAAGAAATGCTAAGGAACTTTGCTTAAAATTTAAAGCCAGGAAACAGGTTAGGATTCTGTTCAAATAGTAGGTACATGAACCTATTGACAGCTCAAGACAGGACAAAAATAAAAAATCTCACTATGCTTATTTAAAATCCTTAAGTTCTGGCTGTTAAGTGTACACTGCTGTACATCCCAGGTAAAGAAATTTCATTCAGGAATATTTTATGAAATCATTACAATAACTGTGAAGACTTTTAGCAACACTGAGAAATACTTTTCAAATTATGTTAAAAAGCAGAGTATGTATCTGCATATGAACTATATTTACAACTAAACAGAAGAACTGGAAGGGAACACAGAAATGAATCAATGATAGTTTAATTTCAGAATAGAACTGAGTACAGGGGCCAGCAGTTAGCGTAATGGCTATGTCGCTGGACTCCCATGTAGTTGACCACGGTTCGAGTCCCAGACCCGGTGGCTTAAATTCACAACGGGCACGTGTGTGTGCATGCCCATGATGCAGAGAGGAGAAAGGAGGAGAAAGGATTGTGGCATGGCCATTCCCCCTTGGGGGAGACTTCTCAGTTTCTGTCTCTCTGTCTCTCTCTGTCTTTCTGGGGAACGCATGCACCCTATAGCAAAAACCTCTCCAAAAAAAGGAAAAAAAAAAGAATAGAACTGAGTACATTTTTTTTATTACATTTTGATTTTTGTTCATGTTGAAATATTATTAGCTGATAAATAATTGTAATATAAATAAACTTCAAGTCACCTGATTTCTTCTCTAAACATGACAACTGAACTTATCAAAAAAGTGAGCAAAATATATTAATGGAAATACTGAGCTATGGTTCAAAGTGCCATCGACCCAAATCTTTTTGCTACCATAATAGATGTTAACTGGCAAAGTATGCACTGAATGTTAATTAAAGTGATATTTAAGTTGTCCAAAAAAAGGACTACCTCATCTGTAACTTTCAGAAATTACGTACTAAAGAGCAGGTCACAGAGCAAAAATGAAAGACGGACATATCACATTAACTAATTCTGACCTGAACTTTAAAAGGATAGTCGCTATCTTGTAATCATCTCTGTAAACTGAATTTTATAACAGAGGAAAATAACAAAATTAGATTCATGGAAATACTATCTTGTTATCATCACAAATTCTCACTTGCTATCCTACTAAGGAGAATCTGTATTAATCAACACATTATTCTGACATACTCACAAAATAATTCAGATGACATGGGGTCAAATAGTAATCTTAACATCTAAACCAATGAAAACATTTTAAATATAAATTAAGAATTGAATATCTTCTATTATTCTATTTCTCTCCCCCCAAACTATCAAATCAGATATCATATGTGAATTACAACTGGACCATACAAGTGGTAATATTCGGACTCTTTCCTATTAAACCTGCCTATTATTATGGAAGAACTAAAGAAAAGAGAAAAACAAATAATTATATTAAAAAGAAATATTCCAGAAGCAATGATTCCTGGATTAAAGTAAAGAAACTGCATTAAAAAAAATGCCTTAGGCTGGGGCCCTGATTATTTTATTTGTTTGTTTTTTGCTTTTGAATGCTTTATTTTTTATTTTTTTATTTTTTTGAGAGATTTTCACTGTAGGGCGCGTGCGCTCACCAGACAGACAGAGAGAGACATAGAGACAGAAAGCGAGAAATCACCCCCCAGGGGGGATGGTCACGCCGCAATCCCTTCTCCTCCATTCTCCTCTCGGGATCTTGGGCACGCACGCACACGCGCCCGGCGTGAGTTTTAAGCCACCGGGTCCGGGACACGAACTGCGGTCGACTACGTGGGAGTCCAGCGACATAGCCATTACGCTAACTGCTGGTTCCCTTGAATGCTTTATTTTTATTACTAGGAATATTTGTGGTATAATTTAACACTTGTTTCCTTTTTGTTGGAAAACCATACATTAATGTTTTGAATAGATCAGAAGGATATTTTAAATGGACATAAGCATAGATTTTGAAATTTTCAACATGTTTGAAATATATTTTTAGTCTAAAGGGCAATTTGTGATCTTACTAGGAGTCAAAGATATGTGTGGATGCTAACAGAAAACTCATGGCAGCTGACCTGTCTTAAGTAACCGGTACTGTCTAAGAACATCCACCTTTCCTCACACAACTAAAAATGTTTCTTCATCTTGCAAATCAATAGACTGGAATCTACCAATTAGAGCAGTTAGGTGGTTTTCCACTGTTGGTAAAGGATATGAGACTTACAGGTCTCCCTCCAATTTTTCTAATTTTTTTTTATTTTTATAAAGCAGAAATTATTGAATTTTTTTTAACAGAGGACTTAATAGTCTTTTATCTGTTAAATATTCCGTCTCTGTGCCCACTCCCACCTTCTCCTCCATTCTCCTCTCAGGATTTTGGGCACACATGCACATGTGCCTGGCATGATTTTCAAGCTGCCAATAGGGGACTGAACTGTTCAGTTGGCCTCATGGAACCCAGAGCCTTAACCTCCACTCCACCTGCTAGCCCAAGGAATATGTTTCTGTCTTTCTAAAAATAAAAAAGTCATACTCTGTACTCACGGAGCAATCTTCATCCACTATGAAAATGGTGCATTTCTGCACCTGCATGAAGGAGATAATAGTGGCAGCTATTTTCTTCAGAATTACTTCTAATGACTGTTGTTCTTCAAAGATTAAACTAGCAAGGTCAAGCAGCACCTAGACCAAAAAAGAAAAAGAAAAGAAAATGAATGTTTATTATTTAATAATTGCTTATAACAATATGATTTATATGAGTTGTAAGTTGTTTACATAAGCCAGCAAGTTATGAACAAATTTGAATTCAATTTGTTTCTGCTCACTAACAAAATTCCCTATCGACTGCTAATATATTTAATAGAATGGTTAAGATCACAGATTCTGAAGTCAGAATGTTCAGCCTTCGTTTTTTGTTTTTGTTTTATTTTCATTATTTTTTCTTTTTAAATAATTATTTTATTTAACCTTACTTATTAACTTTTAATTTGACCAGAGAGAGACAGAGAGAGGGGGAAAGTGAAAGCAAGCTGCCAGGTCCAGGACTTGAACCATGGTCGGTCATATGGGAGTCCACGCCACTTGCCAGATCTTGTTTTTGTTTTTTGTTTGTTTGTTTGTTTGTTTTGAGAGAGAGATTTTTGCTATAGTGTGCAGGCATTCACTGGAGAGACAGAGCAAGACAGAAATTAAGAAATCACCCTTCAGTGGGAAGTCCACAGTGCAATCCCTTCTCTTCCATTCTCCTCTTGGGATTTTGTGCACAAATGTACCTATGTACCTGGCATGAGTTTTAAGCCACCAGGTCCAAGACTCAAACCACAGAGGACTATGTGGGAATCCAGTGACATAAATAACCATTATGCTATCTTTTGGTCCCGAGAGTGTTCAGTTTTAATCCTGACTTTATTTCTTATTAACTTTGTGACCTACAGTAAGTTTCTTAAAAACAGAGGTAATAATAGCACGCAAATCAAAGGGTGTTATGAGGATTAACTAATGTAATATTTATAAAGCACTCTGAACAGTCTCAGGTTCATAATACACATTGTTACTATTGCTATTCAAACTTCTGAAATCGATATTACTCAACACGATCCATATTTTCAGAGTTTAGTAAATATTGTTGAACGTCACCAGAGTGTTAAGAGTTTTCTCTGTGTTTTCATAGTTTAATTTCTCTTTCCTCTGAACATGACAGAATTTCTTCTAATTTCATAAAACATTTATGTGCTGAATGAAAGAGAAAGAGTTATCACAGAAAATCGACTGTAGGCAATACCATCTTAGCTGAGGTCTGGAAGATGAGTAGAAATTGTTCAGATGAAGTGGGAAAGAAAAAATTTCCAGGCAAAACAAATGGAACTGACAGAAAGTAGCACAGTAAAACTTTTGCTCAAACTTACGGAAGCTTAGACGAGAAAAAGAACTGATGATAAGGTTGAACAGTTAAGCAGAGAAATAACCCATATAGCCTGCATGTCATGAATTTTTAGCCACATACATTCAAAATATGATTTAAAAAATAGTTAACCTTTTTTTTTCTTCTTCAATTGTTATATTCTCCCTTTAGTAACCAGACATACCTGATTTCTCCTGTTCTCCAGTAGAGAAGTCTCATAGAGTTGAGCATTATGAAGAACAATACCACAGAATGCCAGGTAAGCAGCAAAGTCCTAGAGAACAGATAAGACAGAGTCTTAGAGAACACATAAGAACCACTTCTGAGGCCCAGGCTCTGTGGCACAGTCAGAGCATACCGGACTGTGGAGCTGGAAGCCACAGACCAGCTGCAGTGGGAGTCCCTGGTATGCTCAGCCTGGAAACACCAGGCACATGTGCTCAGGCTGGAAGACTGGGGGAGGAGGATCACGGCATGACTGAGCTCTTTCTCATGGGCACACATGCTCTTTTATGAATTTACAAAAAGAAAAAATAAAAAGGTCTATAAAGCTATCTATTAGGTTGTCAAGAATGTCTTGATGCATTTTTGCATAGGAAAAAAAGACATCATGGCTTCTCTGACAATCCAATAGTTCTGTTACCTGAAACAGGAAAGGCATAAAAAATCCTGACAATTAAAATATTAAAAAGGCATATTAAAGTATATTATATAAATACATATAAAAGTATAAATATAAAGCATATTAAGGTATGTTAAAAAGGCAAAAAGGGTGATGCTTGTTTATATAAAGTTAGGATCTGATGCAAACCAAGTGGTAGCTAAGAGACATGATTAGTAGTTATCAGTCTCCTAAGGTCAAATATTCGGTATAAATTAGTAGAAGAAAGAGAAGAGGACCAAGATAAAGACTTCTTTATGGCATTTGAAATTGCAATGGAAAATTTGGTGTTGTCTGTGCATGACATTAAGAGTTGGATGTAGGTTTGGAGTAGGTAGCAGCAACGAAGGTAATAGGGAGGCTGCTGCCCATGCTGGAGTCACATAGCAGGGACCGGGGTTCAGGCCCTGAGGTCTGCCTGACCATCCCCATATGTGTGAGACCTTGGCTGGCTCCAGGGCCATCGGGAGGAGCATGGTGTGAGACTCTGATGGGGGTGTCTGTCTTCCTTTCACACGTGGTGGAAAAATAAATAAACTTTAATAATAAAAAAAGACTTGACTCTATCCTGAGGCTACATAAATACCTTGTAACTTATTACCGCAACTAATGAAAGTTCACACACATACTTGTTAAGAGAAGACTGGCAATAACATTATAAAGTTAAAGATGATTTAAAGTTGCAAATACTAGTTTTTATATGTTCTTTTTAACATGGATCTATCAACCTCATTGCAGTACACGAGGGTGATGTGCTTACAACTATATTAATTATTGATCGAAATAAATATTTAAATGGCATGTTCTTTTCAGAATTATGGATATGTTTTCTCAAGATGGGAGAGAGTCTAAAAATTGCAAATCAACTCTAGAGGGCTTTGCATTAATGGATTATAAACACGATGGAATAAAGGCAGTTTGAAGACCATGTTTTCCCACTAACTATTCTCCCGTAGCAGAACAGGAGGCTAGATGTCTGTTCCTCTCATTTAAAAAAGTCCTCGTTTGCATTCAAGCAATTAAAACATGGGAACCAACACAGGTACTAATCCAGACTCCAGCACTCAGACAAAAATAACTCTGTCCTGCTTGCACGTCTTCCAAATTCAAAAGTGACTACTGATTTGCAGAAGAGCAACATAAATAACAAGGAGTTTGGAATAGCAGCCATTCAGCAGACTATAAGACATACTGAGTACCTGAAATAATAAAACCTACTGAGACAATGAAGCTACAAACAGGTTTAAGGGCTCATTTTAACAGAAAGCTTGTCAGTGGGGTGTGCGGAATGTATTCCCTCCAGAGTTGGATGCGAAGAGCAATAAAATAATGCTGACTGCCGCTCTTTCTGAAGCTAAATTCACACCATCCAGCCTGAATTCACACCTCGGCGCCCCACCGTCTGTGTGCAAAACTTATAAAACATGGGGAAATTTGCTTCACTACGAGGTAATTCCAATTTTGAGCCAGCCTGGAGTGCTGAACTTGCAGCAGCGCTTTCAAGCGTTTTTACTCAAGGTCCAATCTCTTTAAAACAGTGATGAAAGGTAAATGAGATAGTTAAAATACCGTAAGTCACCCTCTGGGACCCCAACACGCACAAATCCCTAGGGGAGGTTTGGTAGACAGTGACAACAGAATCTGATGACATCACATCGAAATCGTAGCGAGTCAAAGATACACTTTTCAACATTTCAGAATCTTTTGAACTGTAATGTTTCCTGTGATCGACAACTTCAGCAACAGCTACTCCTAAACGTTGGTACACTACGAACAGCAACTTCTAAAGTTAGCATCATGCTGGCCACAGTTTCTGTACCTTTTCGTCCTTTTCTGTGAATGTCCCACCATTGCCCGATTTCTTGTTGATGGCCTGGGCTACCCCGACAACCTGGTAAGTGGAGAGAAAGTGACACATTTTTCATTGATTGAAATGATTAGTGTATATTCTCCAAAGTGTGTGTACAGCTTTCCACGTGCTTGAAATGAACACTCACCTGCAAAACAAAAACAAAACCTTAGAGCATTTGAGCAGTTGTGTGCTATTTACTCCATTGTTTTTTGCTATTATGAGTTCAGATGTTGGGATCAGCAGATGGCATAATGGTTACATTGCTGGACTCCCATATACTTGACCACGGTTAGAATCCCAGATCTGGGGGCTTAAAATTCATGCCGGGCGCGTGTGCGTGCATGCCCAAGATCCTGAGAGGAGAATGGAGGAGAAGGGATTGCAGTGTGGCCATCCCCTCGGGGGGTGATTTCCTGCTTTTTGTCTCTCTCTGTCTCTTTCTATCTCTCCGGTGATTGCATGCACCCTATAGCAAAATCTCTCTCTCTCTTAAAAAAAAAAAAAAAAAAGTTTAAATGTTATTAGCATTTGGGATCCAAACTGTATTTGATTCTGTGGTTTAACTTTTTTTTTTAATAATGTATTGGTAATTACATTTTAAATGAATACTTACCACAGTTTAGGAATATTAATAAACACATTTTTGTTAGTTTTCAAATAAAATATATAATAACATCAGTCTCTTAAATTGGTCTTAAACATAATATTTCTTTCTTTTTTAGTTTTTATATTTTTGAAGTTTTTGCCTGCAGGAGAGAGACAGACAAGGCGTGGGAGGATGGGCAGGCTGCAGTCCCTTTTCCTCCATTCTCCTCTCAGAATTCTGGTGCACACACACACATGTGGCCGGCGTGTTTTTCAAGCCATTGGGGTCCAGCCGCCCTAACGACCATGCCACCAGCTGAGCTTTAAATGTAATACCTCAAGAGGGCTAAATGCTCTTTTACTAAATGAAGCAGGATTCATTGGTCAATCACAGAAGGAACTCAGGAGTGATGTAGTCCAACCTCTTTGGAAACATCTGCCCTTGAAAAGCATTTTATTTTCAATAGACTTATTCTGGAGGAAAGAGGTTATTGCAAAATCCAAACAAGAATGAACAGGCTGGGCCTCATTTCAAATGATCAGAAGACATCCTAAAAATAAACTGTACCTTAAGACAACTGAGCCAAACTCTCTGCAGACATGTCTTAAGTCTCCCCCAAAGATTTAACCAGGCTTTAAGAGCTCTCTCATCTTTCTGCCTGAGATTGTATTTTACTTACCTGTTGAGTTCCAACTTCAGTTTGAGTCATTACTTTAGTTTAAAAAAATACTTTCAATTTATTTTTGTCTCCTCTTTATTACTGATAAATTCTACTCCTTCCTTCTGCAACTTAGTATCAGTGGAATAAGTTGTTACCCTTAAGTGGTTACACTGAGGAGAATGCAGTCCTTGGTTGTGTGTGGATGCCTCATCCTTTTTCTCAGCTCACTCTAATCCCTTAGCTTTAATAAAAGGGTATGAAATTTCATGGTAGGGCTGCAGAACAAGGAAGGGAAGATATGTTCTTGTCTGATGTAGTTTCTCATCTTCTCAACACCCTCCCCCCCTTTTTCATCTTCAGATAAAGGGATGTTTAAAACAAACATACCAAAAAAAAATCCTATTATTCTATTCATTTTCATTGCCCTGCTCACTCAAAAATATTAAAGGGCATCAGGCCCACTGCTTATTACATGATCAATAATCACACTACATTAACATTGTAGTCCATCATTATATTACCATAAATTGACAATGAAATGATGGCTTCTTTCAAAATCTTGAAAGAAAAGAAAATTAGCTACACGATGTATTATCTGAAATCAAGACAAGCAGACACGATAATGCTGGTCAGGGTAGGTCACTAGAGTCCCTTGGAAATGAGGTCAAAGCCAGCATGGGTCAGTTACCTATGGCACTCCCAGGCTGCTGGCTACTAACACCCTTACCCCCGTTGCTGACCTGTAGACCAGGGGACAGAATGATGACTTGGGATTGTAGGGAACAGTTGAGGAGAGAAGAGGATGCATGGCGTAAGAAAATATGTCATAACTTTCCCAACGACCTAATAAAATGTTTTGTGGGTGGGTCAGCAAGCATCAATCTCTACTAAAAACCCTTCCACATGACCAACTGCAGTTCAAGCCCTGCACCAGGTGGCTTGAAAATCACACTGGGCACATGTGCATGTGTGCCCCAAATCCAGAGAGGAGATGGAGGAGAAGGAATTGCAGCATGGCCATCCCCTTGGCAGGTGACTTCTCACTTTCCCTCTCATTGGGTCTGTCTGTCTTTGTCTCTCTCTCTCTCTCTCTCTCTCTCTGGGGAGCGCAAGTGCCCTATGCCAAAATCCTCTTTAAATTTTTTTTTTTTTTTAAAGGCAGAACCAAACTACAACATTTCACCAGCAGGTCTGTAGAATCTTCTGGCTCTGTGTTAGCATTTATGTCAGCTCCCCCAACCCCCGCCTCCAACATGCATTGTGGACCCACCCCATGGCTACGTATGTTACCCTCAGACACGGATCTCCCTACACTGGGTCTTAGAGCTCTGGGAGTTCAGCTAGCTTTTGGTCACTAACTGTTCTTATCTAAGTTTCCTTAATTTGTTTCTGGAGCCTAATTATTTCCCTTTATTGAGCTCATTTTATATTTAAAATTTTGTTTTTGGTGGGGACCATCAGTTGATGTAATGGTTATAACGTTGGACTCAACGTAGTCGACCGCAATTTGAGTCCCAGACCCAGCGTGTTAAAACTCACACCACGCTCATGTGTGTGTGTGCCCAAAATCTCAAGAGGAGAATGAAGAAGAAGGGATCGTGGTGTGGCCATCCCGCCAAGGGGATGACTTATTTTTTTCTGTCTCTGTCTCTCTCTGTGTCTCCAGCAAGTGTACGCACCCTACAGCAAAAATATCTCTCTCAAAAGATAATTTTTGGTGAATTTCGTATTTTTCTCATTGGCAGATTAGGGAGCATTCCTCTGCATCTATTCAGTTTGCCCAAGTCTAGCTCAGGGCTTTAAAATGTACGTTGTACCCTCTGAACACCAGGTATTTACTATATTTAATGTGTTTCCTGTAACATTGAAGAATGACATATGCCACTAGGCAATTCCATTGAATGCAGACTTTCTTTTTTTTTTTTTTTTTTTTTGAGTTTTTCGCTATAGGGCGTGTGTGCTCACCAGACAGAGAGAGACAGAGAGATAGAAAGCGAGAAATCACCCTCCAGGGGGATGGTCACGCCGCAATCCCTTCTCCTCCATTCTCCTCTCGCGATCTTGGCACGCACGCACATGCGCCTGGCGTGAGTTTTAAGCCACCGGGTCCGGGACGTGAACCATGGTCAACTACGTGGGAATCCAGTGACATAGCCATTACGCTAACTGCTGGTCCCAAATGCAGACTTTCAACAATGAAGTTTTCACCCTTTCTAGTTACCACTTAGTTCTCTACCTATTAATTATATAGATTTAGATGTTAAAGATTAATTTGTTTATGACATTTTAAAAACACCGATAAAAACAGCAGATGAGAGGCCAGGAGGCAACACGGTGGTTAAGGCACTGGACTCCCTCATGGCTGACTACGGTTCAAGTCCCAGGCCCAGTGGCTTGCTTTCTCAATATCATTCTCTCTCTCTCTCTCTCTCTCTCTGTTGCTTTCTGGTCAAATTGAAAAATAATAATAAATTAAATAAATAAAAGAGTAGATGAAAACAGAAGAAAAGATAATAATGTTTTTCCAAGGACAGACAGACAGTAAAATTCAAAGAATGGCTTAATTCTCTGAAATTCAAGGATCCTGAGTAAAACTACCACCCTCTGCCCTCCTTGTGCTGAGATAAGCCCTTCCTCCTCTGTCATCATCGCTTCTTTAAACAGATTAGTTCCTTTTCTGTAAGTCAAGTAACTGCGAAATGTCAGTTTTCAAATACCGCTTTCACCGCAAGCCTATGTCAGGCTTTCTGCGTGAGAGGCAAAGCCCCCAAACACGTCAGCTTCCACATCAGAAAATATCTTCCCTGCTGACTACCTGGAGCTCAGACACAGCTACTCCAAGCTATTTTTTCTTTTTTAAGCAGAAAGAGGCCTTTCTGGTTTCTATTGTACTGTTTCTGTCTATTTTATTTAGTAAAAGTGGGTATTATGTCCTCACAGGGTTGAGTGTTCTTTGAGGAATGCAAAGGCCAGACTCCACTCTCGCTGGGGGAGCGGTGTGGAATGTGACAGCTGGCTGTCTCAGGGTAACTGATCATTGCCTGGCGAGGAGCTTCTTCAATAAGCCGCGGGCCCAGGCCTTGACCAAGGCCATACACCAATCCCAGCACATTTCCCTGAGCCCAGTTCCGAGGGATGCTCACCCCTCAGTGAAAACCAGGGAGAAAAGGAACAGACTCTACAAATCTTAGCTCTCCCTCTCGCCTGGCTTCAGGGTGGCAGGTTTCTAGACAGTCTAGCCTGAGCCCCAAACCATACCACACCAAGAAGACCAGAACTTGGTATAGAGGAGCTAGTGGAGAGTTCTCTCAGAGCTCTTTTCAGATGTTTCCTTGACTCACTCACTCATTGCTCTATTCAATGGATAATCACTGAGTACCTAGTATGTACCAGTCACCGTTCTCTGCAATGAAGACACAGTGGTGAGGCAGAAAACTCCTGTCCCTGTGGCACTGACAGTCCAGTCTGGGCATTAGGCTTCCAAGGAGAAGAACACATTAAAAGTAAAAGGGTTGGCACAAAACAAAAACAAAAACAAAAGCAAGCAAAAAAAAAAAAAAAAAAAAAAAAAAAAAAAAAAAAACAACCCATTTTCTCAACCACCAAGAAGACCAGACCTTGAAATAGAGGAGCTAGTGGAGCGGTCTCTCAGAGCTCTTTTCAGATGTTTCCTTGACTCACTCACTCATTGCTCTATTCAATGGATAATCACTGAGTACCTAGTATGTACCAGTCACCGTTCTCTGCAATGAAGACACAGTGGTGAGGCAGAAAACTCCTGTCCCTGTGGCACTGACAGTCCAGTCTGGGCATTAGGCTTCCAAGGAGAAGAACACATTAAAAGTAAAAGGGTTGGCACAAAACAAAAACAAAAACAAAAGCAAGCAAAAAAAAAAAAAAAAAAAAAAAAAAACAAACAAAAAAAACACCTATTTTCTAAATCCCAGGCAATCATTAAAGTATGGTATCATTCCATGTAGGTGTAAAAATAATGGCCCCCAGTGATGTCCTCACACTAATCCCTAGAACCTCTGCGGCTTCAGCTATGGTACCATGAGGGATCTGGCCTCTCTTGATCATCGTGTGACTACCTCACCCCTGAGTCAGCCCCTATGCTGCAGATTTGGAAGACCTGGGATGGTGGGCCAGGCAGTGCAGGCAGCCTGCAGAAACTGAAAAGGGCAAGAGAACAGATTCTTCCCAGAGACTCCCCACAGGAACACAGCCTGCCGACACCTTGAATAGAGCCCGGTGAGGACTAATTTGGGCTCTGACTTTCAAAGCTGTAAGAACAAGGGAGAGGGATCTTCATGGAAAGTATGTATTATGAGAAAACTATACATAGGTTTCTAATTTTTTGTACCAGCCTAATGGAACTTTGGGGTAGAGGGAGAAAAATGTAAAATTATTAAATGTTTAATTTTGAAAATGTATAAAATCACAGAGAATAAGATAGGAAACATGCAATATACATGTTTATATATATACAGATATGTGTGTGTGTGTGTGTGTGTATGTATGTGTGTTATTTTTTGAGAGAGAGATTTTTGCTATAGATCACATGTGCTTGCCAGAGAGATAGAAAACAAGAAATTACCACCACCCTCCCCCACAGTGGGGGTGGCCATACTGCAATTCCTTCTCCTCCATACTCCTCTTGGGATTTTGGGTATGTACATACATGTGTCCAGCATGAGTTTCAAGCTGCTGGGTCTGGGATTTGAACCACAGTTGACCATGTGGGTGCCAGTGCCTTAACCACTATGCCACCTACTGGCCACTTAGAAATGTGCACTTCTTTGTCCTCCAGAACACTGGGAATGTGGAGATAGATGGTAAAACAGTTCCCTAGACCCACTCCCAGAGTTACAGATTCAAAAGATTCGGTCGGGACCTAAGAATGAATATTTCCATTATTACTAAATGCTGTTGGTCTAGGGATGAAAGACACTTTGAAAATCACTGATAAAGAACTGCTACATGTTATTATTTGGTGATGTTTCCTTGTTTTTTCATTATTAAATTAAGATAAAATTAAGTTGAATTTCCTGGCCTTTCTCTTGCCAATCCCATTGTTCTCCCCTGTCCCTGCTCCCCACTATCAAGTTTGTGCATTATACTCTCAACAAATATATAAATCCATGGGACCAGCAGATGGTGTAATGGTTACATCGCTGGACTCCCATGTAGTCGACCGTGGTTCGAGTCCCAGACCTGGCAGCTTGAAACTCATGCTGGGCGTGTGTGTGTGTGTGCCCAAGATCCTAAGAGAAGAATGGAGAAGGGATTGCAGCATGGCCATCCCCACTCAGTCGTCGATTTTCCACTTTCTGTCTCTCTGGCAAGCATGCATGCCCTATAGCAAAAAAAAAAAAAAAAAAAAAAAATCTCTCTTAAAAACAAAAAAAGCCAAATGTATAAATCCATAAACAAGATTCACGGTACTTTCATCTTTCAAAAAGATTACTTAAATAAAATCACATAATAGGCACCATTTTGCAACTTGCGACTATATTCAATGTTTTAGATCCACTCCTATAGATCCAATTCATTCCGCTTATAAACAATACTGCATTCCATACCAAATTTTACTCACTCGATCTTCAAAAGACGGATGCCTGGAGCGTTTACAGGTTTTTGCTATTATGAACCACCCACATCCAGACGTCTCTGGACAATGTCCTTGTACAAGTGTACGAGAGCATCTCTGGTTAAAGCTGCAAAGGCCTTATAGAAATGTAGGCATCTCCTAGTGATGCTACGAGTTTCTGGCCCAGTTGTGTGGTGCAGGCAGTGGGATGCTACTGTGCGAGACTGGGACAAGAAGGGAGACCTGGGTTCATATCCCAGGTCAATCTAGCACACCCGAGAGTCCGGCTGGCTCAGAGGCTGGGGGAGGATTTCAGTGTAATGGTGCCCTGACAGGTGCCCCTGTCTCTCTGTCTCTCTCTCTTTCTCCTTGAAAGTAAAATAAAGTTAAAAGTTTCTCTTAACCTCACATACTCACCAGCACCTAGTATTACCAGGCTTTTTAAATGTTTGCTAATCTGACAAGTATAAAACTGTGTCTAATCTTTGCCTTAATTTGTATTTTCCTGATTACTAGAGAGAATGAACCCATTTTTCATTTTGATCTGTTATACTGGTTTCCTCTTCTGTGTTACATGTGTATACTTTTGCCAAGTTTGACCATTTTGGTGCTGTTATGGTTTGCTGGCCTTTACTAAAGACTTCTGGATTATCATCGCCCCATTGGGAAGTGCTTTCTCCTTCTCTCTTTCTCTTTCTCTGTCCCTTTGGGGGTGCATGTGCCCTCGGGCAATTTAAAAGAACTAGATGATTCATGCCTGTGTTTCTAATATAGTCAACGCATCTCTTCCCAGCCAAAGACAGAAAAGTTCACCACGCTACAAAGTCTGCCATTACACAAGGAAGGGTTCGCCTGTACATCTGTTAAATTTAATCTTTGTCAAGACCCTTTAGGTAAATCTTATCATTCTCATTTTATCACAGAGCAAGATGATGTTCAGAAAAGTTACTTAACAAGGAACTTTTAGAACAGTTACTAACAAGTCCAAGAATGTGTGGACCCAGATGCCGCCCACGGCTGATCCCAAAGCTCGGATCCATTCTCCTGTTCCCCCCACAGAAAAGGAAGAACATCACAGGCATACAGTACAGATTCTTAAGTACTATTCTTTTACATGAAAGGAATCACGAGGCCCCAAGGTGTTCCAGTGCTACCAGGGCGTCGTCTTCATATCCCACACGTGATCTTACTAAAGCATATTTTCACCAAAGGGAATGGAATGATTTGAACATTACAGCTTGAAGAAACAAAGATCGAAAGTGGCTGCTGCACATTCTGTTTCCTTTTACGTGACTGTAAACCTTACGAGTTTTTATAGCCAAGAACCACTTGTGCAATAATAAAGAAAGAAAGAAAACTTACGTGTCAGGGAAAAGTAGGTAATAATACAGTCTCAAAAATAAGTAGATTCTTTAGGAAAAAATAAAAAAAAGCCCAAGTAATTTATGGTGACAGATAGCAGAACCCTGGTAGCCATGGGTGGTAGGGATTGACCGGCGTGTTAAGTTACAAGACACACTTACATCTGTCAAAATCCATCAAATTGCTCTCCAGGATCTGCACGTTTCCCTATAGGTAAATGTTAACAATTTTTTTAAGAATGCATTTAAAAAAAAAAAAAGTGAAATAGTACTGGCAGAAGGCACGTGAGTGTGGAGGCCCACAGTCTGAGGTCCCCACTGTGTGGGTGACAGCAGAGTGGGCAGAGGCCATGGCTCAGTGCAATTAGGCAGGATGGCTGCTCCAGAGAGGGCCCAAGGCACAGCCAGCCTCTGAGGTCCTAGCTATCCTGCCCAGGGACAACCATGGGGTAGAATCAAGCTGACTACATTCCTTCCACACGGGGTGTTGGGCATTAATTCTTGGTCCCGGTGCTTATTCACACCCTTTTGCACATCCCCTAAGGCTCCTCCCCACCACCTAATCCTACACTCTGCCACACTAGCTTTTAAATACCGAGGTACAGATCTTAAACCTAGCACCCTAGGGACTTCGGCCTTCTCAGGAGATCTTTCTGGCCCTTCAGATACAGAGATCCAGTCCTGAGGCAAAACAGTACATAGCCACTGTGAGCAAAGTCTCCTTATATGCCCTTAAAATCTGCCAGAGACACAACGGTTACATAGCAGAAAAGAGGCTGCTGCCTTTCCCATGGCAGGGAGCGTTCGCTGTTTACTGTTGTTGTTTAACTTTCTATTCCTTCGTTTGTCTGACCCTGCCAGGTCCTCAAAACGAGGACACTTTCTAAAGGTCCTCCTTTCCCCATTAGGTGATGAGTTCTGTGGGGGAGGGAGTCCCATCACATTCCTCATCTCCCTAGGACTTTCAAAACTACCCTGCATTGTCTGTATTTCAGGTAAGACACTTTCTAGCCAGCCACCTACAGCACACCAAGGTGAAGGGATTGGTTCAAGGAATCACTGTTCTCAAGTCAGCACTCAAGACTAAAGTCGTTATTTTGCTACAAAGATAGAACTCTCTTTTTTCACACTTTGCCTTTCTGCTTATTTGGGAGTAAATCCAAAATCACAATCCAAATTGTGCATAACAACAGATACTGTACAAACGACTCGTATCTGAATAATTCCATCACTTTTTTGTACCCACCTTTAGATATAACATTGCCCAGATGACTTCAGAGCCTTGGGTCTGTTTAATAACGATGACTTACTCTAAGGGGGGTGTGCTGTATGCTGCCAGGCACTGGCTTGTAAAGCGCAGGCCTACCCTGGACAGCGTTGCTGCATCTGGACTCTGTGAAAGCAGGACTGAAACTGTCCCAGCACTGCCTGCACTTGCAATAGGTCTGTACCTCTCCAGCCTGGTAAAAGCTGACTACGAAAGCTTCTGACAGTTACAGGGATGAGAGATATTCCCACAATGTGCACTGAAGGCAAACAGAGAAGAAAGAGAACAGCAAAAGTGGCAAAAAAAAAGAGATGAGTCTCACGCATCAAAACACTGAAGAGGCTAAATCTCATTTAAAAATTAAAGTTAGTATCAAAGGGGTTGAGAGAAGACCTTCTTTATTAAGCTTACACTGAGCAATGCTATAGCCTCTGCTGACCCCACTAACTGCACTTATAGGCAAGGGAGGCTAGTTACCCACATCTTTTAACCAAAGAGATCCATGGAGGAAAAAATGTGTATGTGTGTACACATAAAATTTCCC
>NW_006159859.1:2309119-2352992 GCF_000334495.1 Tupaia belangeri chinensis
CCCTACAGAATGCTTCACATAAAGAACAGTCTATTATGTTGTCCCAGCCAAAACATAATTTTATCTCTAGGTGTTTTTCCTGCAAAGGGGAGATGGGTTGAAGCTAATATCTGGGAACTTGGATGCAGACATCTATCTCGCTAGCGAAACTCTTAGTTGCAGGTGTTACTAGCAAAACACTCGTGTCCTCCTCCACCTCGCTGTGCCAGGTAACATGCCATCAAGTAGGAAACAGTATTTGAAATCACTGGTAGCAGCTCTGGATTTTATTATCATATTATTAGATCCATAATTTGGGCTTCCAGAAACAAAAAGAGTAGATAATAGGTGGGTAGCTTTTCCGGTAGAACCACTAATAAAGATGAAGGAAAGTAAGGATCTCAAGTGAGAAAAATGCAGCCTTAGAATACAATGATGGGGGTGTGATGGTGTCTTTTAATAGATACTGGGAAACTTCCTTAACCTGACCACACCCCCTATTTCTGCATCTAAAATAGGGATGACAATACCCAATGGCAGTAATTCATTTCTAAGTGTCAGTAAGATGATCCCAGCCCTACTGCTATTTGGCTACCACACAGCCTTGGTGAAATTTCTATGTAAGGGCCCTTGGTTTGCTCACCATTGGTAGACAATGACTCTGGCTATCATTCTTCGTGGTGATAAAGAAACACTCTTGAAAAAGAATCACACTAAAAATTCTCAGGTAAACTAGATCATGGCAGGCCATAAGTATAGTTTAAATGTCACCTCCTCTATGAAGCATTCTGGGTAAGAGGAGGATTCCAAAATGATCACTAGCTCTGGCCCTGTGGACGTTCCTGGGCACTTGCCAAGGGACAAGCGCATGATGTGGTGATGGCGGAAAGCTCTCGTGAAGCATGTCCAACACGGAAGGAATGGGAATGGCAAACAAGGGCTAGGAACTCATTCAAAGACTTTTTATAATCAGAGAAGTGAGGTGGTCTCTGAAAGGAGAGGTGAGGTCCTGGGAGTGTTTTTATTGTTTTTTTTTTTTTTTCTTTGAGATGGAGAGATAGCAGGCTTTTTTTTTTTTTTTTTTTTTTTTCTTTGATGTGGAGAGATAGCAGCCTATGTTTATGCTTGTGATAGATTCGGTCGAGATGGAAACTGACGATGCTGGACACAGGGGGAACCTTTGCGCTGTGTCTTGGAGCAGGTGTGCTGCCATGAGATCTGGTATAGGGGAGAGGGAGAGACTGACCTTTGCTCTCTCAGGCAGTTCACCCCTCCAAGCAGAAGGGAAACAAGAGGAGGAGAGGATTTCAAAAAGTTCATGAAAAGGGGGAATTAAGGCATGAGTTTATTTGGGTGCAAAAAAATGTGAAATTCATGCATAGTTTTTTTCATAATATACTTTTTCCATAAATGTTTTGAGGGACTCTTGTCTATGAACTTGAATGCAGACGCCAAGGAAAGAGGTAAAGAAAGTTCTTGGTGGAACAACCCTTCTAACTGCTTGATGGAGGCCACCAAAATGCGGATAGGAGGCAGGGCTGAGATTTGAGAGGAGTACAGAAAGTACTGGATATAAAACAACACATCCTCCCAAAAAGAGCTAAATGTTGTTCTCCACAAACCAATTCTCCTTGCCATATGTTTTATTTTAGAGAATATCTCTACTCCCTCCTGTTGCAACTTATCCAAAACTCTAAAGTATTCTTGATTCTTCCTTTTCCCTTATTCCTCTATCAAAGTCACTGCTCAACCTCCCAACTAGAAGGGTAACAAATCCACTCCCTCTGCTCCCTCCTCCCTGACCGCAGATCATCTCTCCTCCAGATTATTGCAAAATCCTCCTTACCAACATCCCTGCCTCTACACATAATGCGCTCTTGTGTATGAACAAATACGGAAATTATTTAATTATCAAAATCTATCAAGTTGTCAACTTACATGACTCCTGGTTAGATATTAAACAAAGGAAACTGTTCACACGTAAGGCAATGGCTATATGTACCTTCAAATATTAATAACAGTGAAAGTTTCTTGGCTTAAAAAAATATCAGCCCCTTCTTTGCATGGTGTTGGAAGGCTCATTGCGATCTTGGCTCTGTGTGCCTGTGTGACCTCATATCCATGTCTGTCATCCCAGTTTATACTCAAGCAAACACTGAACCACAAAACAGACACATTCCCTTTGCCCTTGGTCCATGAAGGAAAACAATGGTGCAGAAAGATATAAAGACACAGGAATGAGCATCCCCTCTGGGGATTTAAAAGCAAAATGTTTCTATTACATGCCGAGTGTGACTTCATGCAGAACAGAAGTTGTGACCTAACACTCTCAGCCTGCTAAAAAGCCAATCATCTGCCACACCACCAAGAGGCAGAATCGTCCTCTTTTGTTCCCAAGTCTTCCTCTTTTACTTCTCCACTTTCTCTTTTGCCTTTGACTCAAGCCAATCTTGAACACCAATTCATGCTTTTTTTTTTTTTTTTTTTTTTTTTTTTTTTTTTTAATTTTGCCAAAGGGCACATGTGCTTCCTGGAGAGAGACAAAGAACAAGACAGGGAAAGTGAGAAAACGCCCCTCCCATGAGGAATGGTCCCACTACAATCCCTTCTCCATCTCTCCCTCCTTTCAGCATTTTGGGCATGCACACACACACACATGCTTAGCATGTTTCTCAAGACACCAGGTCCGGGACTCAAAACTGTGCTGTTGACCTATGGGATTCAGCCACCTTAACCACCAGGCAACAGGCTGGCCCACCACTTTTTAATAAACTCAGGCTATGTCACCTCTAGTAGTTTACATTATTTTTAGCACATGAAAAGTTGAGAAAAATAATTTTAAAATATTATTTTAATTAACATAGTACTTCCTTTATTGTTTGGCAATTTTAAAAAGAAGAGAACAATATACATTTCTATATTTTATGTAATAATTTGAACAGACTTCAAAGGTTTGTGAAAAAATAGAGTTAAAATATGAGTATATTTTGGTGCACAAATTTTCAAACTCCAAACACGATTTTTTCATAACATACATTTTTCATGAACTTTTTGAAGATGCTAATCTATTGGTACCACTTCTGATAAGTTTAAAATAGTTCCATAAACTCTGATACTCCTTGCTGTAAGAAGTGCACCCTGATACCCTCAGCTTGAGTCAAAATTCAAAGATTTGTTCTCGAAGGACATAACACCACAAAAATAATGGTGGTTGGGACCAGCAGTTGGCCTAATGGCTGTGTCGCTGGACTCCCATATAGTCACAGTTTGAGTCCCAGACTTGGTGGCTTAAACTTATGCCGGGTGCATGTACATGCATGGCCAAGATCCCAAGAGAATGGAGAAGGGACTGCGGCATGGCCATCCTCCCTGAGGGGTGATTTCTTGCTTTCTGTCACTCTGTTTCTCTCTATCTTTCTGGTGTGCTCACACACCCTATAGCAGAAATCTCTCAAAAAAAAAAAAAAAAATTCATGGCAGCTATGACTTTGGGGTCCAGATCACATGAGGAGCCACTGCTTCCTCCTTGCTCAGTCACTCTTGAGCTGCTCTCTCCGTTGACCTTGAGTGATGTAGAGAGAGGTCCATGTACTGAAAAACTGAGGGCTCCTGCCCCAGCCATACACAAGAGCCACCGTGGACATGGACATTCAAGCACATGGTGAGCAGCTCCCACCCACACCAGATTGTGCCCATGGAAAAAACCTGAGCCTGCCACCCTGAACCACAGACACTATGAGATAATGAATGTCAATTGTTCAACATCAAAATCACTAAGCTTAATGTAATCTGTTATGTTGCAAGAGGAATGAATATAGTACTCAGGATTATCAAATGATTTCTAATAATCAAATAGATTTGGAATTCTAAGTCCAGATTGTAGCAGGCCAGTTTAAAGTGTAGCAGGATGGCAGCCATTTTGAAGTTAAGAAAGACTCTAAAGAGAACAGCCTGGCCAAGTATTGTGTCATAGGGAGATCTATTTAGAAATGGTCAGATGACAAACCAGGAATGGGTATTTGAAGCAATCAGGATAATTAGCCAGGAGAAAGCAATGATTCTAATGACTGTGTTGAGGAATGATTTGCCTGTGCTTATATCTTGTACCTGTAAATACCAACAACACAGTGTGCTCTTCAAGACAGTTTGATGGTATTTATTGACTGTCTTCCTATAACTGGTGACTGAATAAACTCCTTCTCCAGACTGCCTCTCATTTCAAAAAGAAGCAACCAGACTTGGTCAGCTGGTAACAAGATCATTTTCAATTTCTTTCATTACCTTGAACAGATATTTTTAAAAATTCAAAATTTTTACAAGATCAGTATCTTGTTCTTTAAACTCAGCCTAGAATATTAATTTCTTTTTCTTTTTTTTTGGAGAGGTTTTTGCTAGAGGGTGTGTGTGCTCACCAGAAAGACAGAGAGAGACAGAGAGATAGAAAGGGAGAAATCACTCCCCAGGGGGGATGGCCACGCTGCAATCCCTTCTCCTCCATTCTCCTCTCGGGATCTTGGGCATGCATGCACATGCACTTGGTGTGAGTTTAAGCCACCGAGTCCGGGACTCAAACCGCAGTTGACTCCATGGGAGTCCGGCGATAGCCATTACGCCAACTGCTGGTCCTTAGAATATTAATTTCTATTCTTCAGTAAAAGAGAAATAAATAGGGATTTTTAGATGAGGGTTTAATGAGGACCACAGAGTATTTAACAGTTTTTAAAGCATGTTGCTTACATAATCTTAGTTCTTAATAGACAAACATAGATGTGTGTCTACATATTTAATGAAAGCAGCAAAGTTTCAATGACTTCCTTAATTCTGTAGAATGCATGAAAACACAAAAATTATTAAATAGTCAAAATACATCAGAAATCTAATTATGTGGCACTGGGTCAGACATTATTTTTCTGATTACCTATAACGGGTTCCAGACCTTAATACTCCTTATTTAGGACCTATGTAAAAAGTCCTCAAAATTTGGGGCCAGCATTTGGCATGGTGGTTAATGTGCTAAACTCCCACATGGCTGACTGCAATTTAGTCCCAGAGCTGGCAGCCTAATTGGAATTTTTTAAACAAGAAACTTTATTTAATATGAATAAATATAGGTTCATTCATCCCTTCTTCTCCTGGATCAGTAGTGTAAAATCAGGGATTTAGCCTATTTACACTGCTGTTCAACTGCTGCTCTTAAGAAATATGTTTTTTTTTTTTTCCTTAGTAAAATAGTTGCCATCTTTGTAAAGCACACTTGATTATTTTAAGTGACAATGTGGAAAAGGAAAAGAAAGGATCTTCACCATCACTGCATCAAGTCCAGAACAAACAGAAACCTTGCTGGGCACTTTAGTTTTGTCTTTAAAACAAAGCTCAGGGAAGACTATTGCTGGGGAATATACAATTCAGAAGCTTGAAAAACTCATTAACTAGCCAATTTTTAAGACTAAAATAGATCCAGATCAACTCACAGTCTGGTATTACATTCTGTTTATTTTTTTGTAGCTATATTTTTGTTTATTGTGACAGAATTGAAGGATTGCACATAAAGCTGGAAAGTTTATTCGTATCAACTCCGAATGTACTTGTCAAATTTGAGAACACTCCAGTCAGTTCTGTGAGCAGAACTCAGGCAAAGATCTCTTTTGCTTCTGCCCTCCCAGAGATCAAGCATCTATCACCAGGGAATTTATGAACGTCCTCCCTAAGGCTGTGAGAAACAGCCAGGACGGCGTCGCCTTTCATCCTTAGCAATTTCTCCAGCTCGCCAATCTACCTGTCTTTCCTTTGAACTTGTGTATTGAATTCTGGACTCATGCAACATTTACCTGGTTATCAATACAGGGTATTTTTGGTATATAAGATCTATTTCTCCAAATTGACAAAAAATAAATTCAAAGCAAGTATCTTCCTACCTTTACTGTTTTTTTTTTCTTTTTTTGTTTTTTAATATTCTTACTGACCAGATCAGTGTTCCACATATTGCAGGGATTCAGTAGTTATCAAAACAAGAAAATGGAGGGGAAATAATGAGAGTACTTTTAAATATAGGATAGAGTCATCAAGCATAAAATCTAGAAAACATCTACTTTTCTATATTGCAATTGGAATCACACATCTGATTCCACATAAAAATTTTATGGTGATGGGTCAAGCTGTGACATAGTGGTTAAGGTGCTGGACTCTCACTTGGTCAACTGTGGTTTGAGTTCTAGACTTGGCAGCTTGAAACTCACATTGGGCGTCTGATTGTGATGTGGTCATCCTCCTTGCAGGGTGATTTCTTGCTTTCTGTCTCTCTGTGTCTCTCACGAGCACACGAGTCCTATAGGAAGCATCTCTCAGGAGAAAAAAAAAATGAGTTGTTACTTTAAAAAAATAGCTTTTTTTTTTTTCTTAAGAGAGAGATTTTTGCTATACGGCATGTGTGCTCGCTGGAGAGACAGAGGGACAGAAAGTGAGAAATCACCCCCAGCGGGGATGGACACTCTGCAATCCCTTCTCCTCCATTCTCCTCTCAGGATCTTGGGTACACATGCACACAAGCCCGGCATGAATTTTAAGCCACCGGGTCCAGGACTGAAACCATGGTCAACTATGTGGGAGTCCAGTGATGTAATAATCATTTCACCATCTGTTGGTACCAAAAAAAAAATGTGTTTTATTTATTTATTTATTTTAATGCAGAGAATCTACACATGCACACGAGGAGAGAGAAAGCAATCCCAGCCCCTCTAATCTCTCTAGAAGGACCTAGTCAGGCCACTACCTTGTTAAATCTACCCAGGCGCCAACTTATGGTATGGTGGTTGAGGTGACTAGATCTCACATGGCTGACTGCATGAGTCAGACCCAGGGCTTGAGAAACCCTCAAAGTGTGTGTGTGTGTGCACGCACGTGCAAAACCTGAATTGCAGTGCAGTCATTCCCCAAAGGTGGATCTTTCTCTGTTTCTCTCTGGTGAGTGCCTTTGCTCTCTGGCAAAAAAAAATTTAAAATAACACTACAAGTTGATCTTTGTGCAAAAAATTTTTGAAATCTATGTATAGTTTTTTCAAAATATGCATTTTCCATGAAGCTTTTGAATATCCCTCATATATCAAGTAAGATCAAATAAAAATTAAGATGATAAAATAAAAATAGAAAAATTCCGAGTTGGATTTCTACTTTAATAAACTGAGTTGGCATTCAACCATGGTGTTTCAGCCTAGCCTATTAAGGGAAATAATCTCAAGTTAAGATCAGTAAGATATTTTCACAGAACTTGCATTATTTCATAATAGCCTGTCTTTTACACCCTACTTCTTCCTCTACAAATGACCTACAGAGTAAAAGAAAAAAACAAGTAGGCCCGGTGACACACAGGGTTCTGAGTAAGAGTTCACATCTAGGGTTGGTTCCATTGGCACAACTCCTATAAATACAAAAGAAAACTCATGTCCATGTCATAATGGGCAATACTTCAGTGGAGGGCAGTATTTTAGAAACAGGTCAGATGAGCTAGAAAGCAAGGGTCGAATATCCCTGCACTTCATTACTAAATATAAAAGAATTCTGTCTGGCTATAGAAATAACTAATGAAAGTGACAAAAATAAAAACTAGTCCAAGTACCCAAGTCTGAAAAAAATCCAGAGTGAAGTTTGAAAAAAATGTAACAGCAGCCCTAAAAATTTGTTGTAATGTTTTTTCAGTATGCTCTATGTGAGTACCATGGTTCTTCTCTGGAGCATACTGGTCCAGACTAATATAAAACATACTCTTGTGGGACCAGCAATTGGCATAATGGCTATGTTGCTGGACTCCCACATAGTCAACTGTGATTCGAGTTCCGGACCTGGTGGCTTAAACTCATGCTGGGCACATGTGCATGCGTACCCAAGATCCTGAGAAGAGACTGGAGAAGAAGGGATTGTGATATGGTCATCCCCCCTGCAGGGTGATTTCTCACTTTCTGTCTCTCTGTCTCTGTCTTTCTGGCGAGTGCACGCACACTATAGCAAAAACCTCTAAAAACAAACAAATGAGAAAACAAACAATAAAAACATACTCTTGTAACTCTTATCCCTCATAAAAACTTCTTGCTCCCTTAACATGGAGTGAAGTGAGCCAGACTTTGAAAGATACACATTGTATATCCCCACTCAATTTTTACTGAGTGTATGTACTTTACGGAGGGTTGAGAGATCTGAAGATGTGATGGGAAAGAGGATGAGTGTGGATGCCAGTGACAGTGTGGGGAGAAAGTGGTTGGTAGAGAGTGGGCGGTGGAGAGTGGACGTGAGGAAAAAAAGGAAAAAGAAAAATAAAAAGAGAAAATTAGGACAGTTATGAAAGTTCAAATGCAAATATATTTTGAAGACTATAAATGATAAATTTATGTTTCTAAGAGAAAAACAAATCAAAATATTTTTTTAGTATCATCTGTTAATAGTTCACAATAGTGTGTATCTGTTCATTTATCTGTCATCATAAGAGCACTTTGCCTTTAAAAAGGCCAAAATGTTTACACTCTTTTGTGAAATTGTAGTTTATCATCAATTTATATCTGTAAGCTATTATTATAAATGTCTCCTGTATTTTTGGTACATACCATATTATACTTTGAAGCTTGTATCTGTGAAATTTCAACTGAAATATATTAGTCAATGTTTTATGAATGAACTGAATATAGTTTTTGTTGAAAAAAAAAACAAACTTCCTTATGGAGTTCTCTTTGAGGCACTATAGATAATGTGACTCTGATTCCATCTTCTTACTCTTTCTCATATTAAAGAGTCTGTCTGAAGAGTGGTTTGCACACCAATGTGAAGGGTCATCAAAATACAGCCAAGTCTCTTTGTCACCACCTTCCAGGCCTCTTTCCATATGGGGCCTCATTAAGCACATTGGTAAACCTCCCATCCCCACCCCAATACAGTCTCCATGATTTAAACATTTACTGCAGGCTCAAATACAGTACAGACATCAGCCGAGGCCAAATTTTAGGAAATGCTCTTTCCCATTCTGTGGTCCTGTGGTCAGACTGCACAGGTTTGAATCTCAGCGTTACTGGTTGGTTTTTAGTTATGTGACTTTTTTATGTTTTTTTTTTTTTTTAATTTCAAGAAAAGCAGTTTTAGCTTTAATAAACCAAAATTAAAAAAATGTTTAGAATAATTTGCTTCAGACTTAAAGCCAGGAAAAAGGTTAGGATTCTGTCCAAACAGTAGGTAGATACTAAAAACTCAAAAAATAGATATGGACAGAGCTAAAATCTAGTAACGAGTGCACTGTAATTTTCTTTTGGAACATTTTTTTCTCTCTACATTCCCCTTTTTACCAAAGAGGCATGTGGCTTTAAGCAAATTCTCCAAGTGGCCTGTGACTCAGTTTCTTCATCTGTTCAGAGTAAATAAAATAATGACTACCGCCTGTGTTGTTACGAAGATGAATGATTTACTATTTGCCCAGTATTGAGAACAGTTTCCATGGAATTTTCTTAATAAGTATGACTTACGTTTACTGTCTCCTGCACACAAGTCTATATTTCCAAAGTCTATCAAAGTGCACTCCAAACTCCTCCCTCTACCCCCTCATGTATGGGTTGAGTTGGTTCTTCTCTCCTCCTTTTACATTCTTTTTATTTTTTTTGTCTTTATTCATTTTCTCTTTTCAGTAGGTCTTTGACCTACTATTATTAACCTCCTCAAGCCTATCCAGTTTCTTTTTTGTTTGTTTCACTTTGGGGATGAGCCCCATTCTCTTGGAAGAAGATAGAGGGAGGTCGGCCCATGGTGTGGTGGTTTAAGTTAACTGATCCCCCTTGGCTAGCTGCACAGTTCCGAACCTGGAGGACTGAGAAATAGGCTGGCTGTGTGTGCAGGAACTTCTCAAGAAGGGGTAAGTGAAGAGCTTGGATATTTTAGGGAACCTTAAAAATCATCCTTAATTTTCTAACCTATGTTACAGTTCAGACTTTGGTATTCAATATTCAAGCTCTTTCAAGCAGCTTTCCAGAATTGGAACTTATACCCAAAACAAACTAGGTCACCACAAGGTACCTGGACATTTTGTAAACAATCAGCAAATGGTTATTCAATAACCACATTTCATTTTTGGTCCCCTGGTGATTAGCTGGAATGTGAATTGGCTTACAAGATGTAGCTGGACTTAAACAAAGAGAAGACACAAGTTCATTTTGCCTCACTTAAGAGGAAAAACAGTGAGAAGTATTATTCTTTTTATGATTAAAGTTTGTTAGAGGATAATAAATAGGTCAGGGGAACTGTGGGTTATCATTTGGCCTCAGCTGTGTGATTAGTACAGGAGAAGGCTGAAGACCTCCTCCTACAACTCTCTCATTCTGTGTTTCTCTTATAAGCCTGTTAGTTCTATGTCTCCTTTAAAAAATACCTGAAAAAAAAATACTTGACATTTACTGATCACTTTTACTGTGCCAGCAACTACAGTGGAGCCTTGCCATGCATACATTTCAACTTCCCAATAACTCTTCAAAGCAGGTCCTTTTACCAACCTCTACTGAAACTCAAAGGGATTAACCAGCTCCATCCTGGTTCATCATCAAGTAAATGGTAAAGATGGAATTCAAGCCTTGAGCTAGCAACTAAACAAAAAGTTCCAAAAGCCTTACTACAACTTTCCATTTGATCAAAAATTTCATGAAGGGGCTTGCAGGTAGAGTGGTGGTTAATGGTGCTGAACTTCCACATGGCCAACTGTGGTTCAAGTCCTGGACCTGGTGGCTTCCTTTCTCACTCCCCACCCCCTTTGTCTCTCTCTCTCTGGTCAAACTGGAAAATAATAACAATAAAGTTAAAATAAAATATTTCTAAAAAATAAAAGTAATTCATGAGAGAGAAAGAGTATGCCAAAAGCATGCCCACAAAAGCAAACAGGATCCTGAGTCTCTTTACACAAGTATACAAAGATCATTCTGAAAGTTATAAATTCCATCTCAGTGGCCTTGGTATTTGGTCAACCAAATTACATTCTTTTTTATATTGTTACAGCCATACTGAATTTATGTCTATTCTTCTGTTTCTCTTCATTCCTTTCCTCTGAAAAAGTCAATTCTCAGAGGAAATAATTTCAAGCTAGGCAGTGTAAACTTGGGAGAAAAGAGAGAAAAGGAAATGAGATAGAGATTAGGGAGGGTCAACAGAATGTTTAATAAGTTATTGTTTTGGAAATCTCTTGCATAAATTTAGTACATCTCCAGTGAAGTTAATGATGATTTTTTTTTAAATCTCATGAAATGTTTAATGTGAGTAAATATTTTTTTTTTTAAAGTGAGGAGTCCAAGCCTCTTATCAAATCATCACAGGGGAAAACAGAGATAGTAAGAGAAGATGCAGGAGCACAGAGAGCCTTGACGAATGTCAGGAGCCCAGTAGAAATCTCAGTGAGAACTTTGAATCATCTGGAACCCATGGCGGAAAGCACTTGAGTCATATCTGTAAGCATGTAGTGTGTTTTGGCTGAGAATGGGGTTGATTATTCATGGAATAAAATCCAAATCGTCTCCCAGGAGAACGACTGAAATTCAAATTTGATGTACCACATGTTGGGACGGATGTGGAGTAACTGGAACTCTCATTCATTGCTGGTAAGAATGCAGTATGTAGAACCATCTAGGAAAGACATGGAAGTCTCATCAAATTAAATGTACACCTACCATGTGACCCAGTACTTACTCCCTATATCTTTATCCAAGAAAAAGAAAACGAGCTCACACAAAGACCTGTATGCAAATACTGATGGCAGCTTTTTCCATAATAGACAAAAACTGGAATCAACTACAATGTCTATCAGCTAGTGAGTTGCTGAACTTATTATGGTATGTTCATACCATGGAATAAATCACTGATCTATAAAGAGAGACTATGGATACACATAACAACACAGATGAATCTTGCAAGCATCATTGCTAAGTGAGAGAAAAGGTTGTCAGGAAAGTTATGGCATATTTTTCCATGCAAAAATGACTTTCCCAATGACCCAAAAGATGTAAAAAGACCATGTACTATGCAATTGCATTTATATGACATTCTAGAAAACACAAAACCAGAACCAGCAGATGGCATAATGTTTACATTGCTGGACTCTTAAGCAGTTGACTGTGGTTTGAGTCCCAGACCTGGTGGCTTAAAACTTACACCAGACATGTGTGCACATGCCCAAAATCCCGAGTGGAGAATGGAGGAAAAGGGATTGCAGCATGGCTGTCCCTGGGGAGGTGATTTCTACCTTTCTGTCGCTGTCTCTCTCTGTCTCTCCAGTGAGCGCATGCACCCTATAGCAAAAATCTCTCTTTAAAAAAAGGCAAAACCATAATGACAAAAAGTAAGTTAGTGATTGTCAAGGGCTGTGACTGACAGAAGAGCTTTTCTGGAGCAGTGCAGTAAAATCTCTGCAGTGACAGAAATACTCTACATCTGCTTTTTAAAAAAATAATTATTTTATTTATTATTATTATTTCTTAATTCGACCAGAGAGACACAAGGAGAAAGGGAAGGAAAGTGAGAAAGCAAGCCTCCAGGTCTGGGACTTGATTTGTGGGTGGCCATGTGGGAGTCCAGAACCTTAACCACATGCTACCTGCCAGCCCCCAATACTCTGTGCTTGATTACTGTGGTGACTACATGACTATACATACATTTGTCCAAGCTCATCAAAGTGTACACTTGAATGAGTTTTACTCATGTAAATGCTATCTTAGTGCAGCTGGGATTTTTTGTTGTTGTTGTTCATTTGTTTGCTTAATGTAAATCATGCTCACTGGAGGAAAAACATCATCCTGAAGATTCTTTCTTACAGAAGGCGCAGACCCTCACTCTAGTCCCCTTTGCTCTCCTGATGATTTGCTGCACATTCTCATGTGTCCTCCTGCTGCTGGGGTGATGTTCACACTCTCTAGACAGAAAGGTTTAATCAGAGCATGACTTGAGCTGAATCCTCTTGTTAGTACAAAACTTGTTTTGGGGCCACCATTCATTCATTCATTCATTCATTCATTTATTTATCTATTTATTTATTTATTTATTTGGAGAGGTTTTTGCTGTAGGGTACATGTGCTTACCAGAAAGACAGAGAGACAGAGAGACAGAAAGCGAGAAATTACCCCCCCAAGGGGGAAGGCCACGCCGCAATCCCTTCTCCTCTCGAGATCTTGGGCACACACACACATGTGCCCTGCGTGAGTTTAAGCCACTGGGTCCAGGACTTGAACCATGGTCAACTACATGGGAGTCCAGCGACAGAGCCATTATGCTAACTGCTGGTCCCGGGACCACGATTTTAAAGTACACTTACTAACTAAAAGTCGAATATCATCTTCCAGCTGCACACAATCATAGTCCGTGTTTTAAAACTAGGTCTGACTGATAAGATTTGAGTCATGTTTGAGTTCAGATAAATTACAAATAATTTCTTTAGTAAAACAATGTCCCACATATCACAAAAGAACATATTTTTTATTTGCTCTATCTGGAAGCCCTATTGATAGCACTATAATCATCAGTCCAGGCAATGCCTTCATAATTTTTTCATTCACATACTCAGTTGATTAATGAATTCATTAATTAATCACATAATCATAATATTTCTGCAGGTATTTTTAGTAACTACTGCTGAAACTATCCTCTGAAGAACCCACGTAGCTACTCAAAGGCGCTGAGAACTTGCTTTAGACTACTGAGAAATAATCAGCCTAGGGCCTTGTTAACCAAATTGTGATCTGCAGACCAGGACATCATCAACTTGGTCCTTGTTAGAAAAAGAATCCCAGGTCCTACCTAGACACACAGAATTCAGAATCGGTGTTTTAACAAGATCCCCAGGTAATTCTTATGCACAATAAAGTTTTAGAGACACTGATTTAGAAAGTTTGCTTTCAGAAAAATTCCCAGGGCAATGATATGCAGGATGGATTGAAGGGAGGTGGACTACAAATAGAGACAGCTCTTACAAGAACATTTAAAAAGCTCAGGGATTACTCTAAGATCTGAAATATGATGTAGGTAAAGGGAATGAAAAGAAAGGAATTGAAATGAGACACATGAATGGAAAATAAATCTAAGGGGCTTGGTAACAGACTGAGAGAGGAGGGAAAAGAAGGACATAAGATTTGAATATAAATCAAGTGGAAGTATCAAGGACTAAGGTGACTGGGAGAGGTTCTTGACCTTGGCTAAGAACTGTGATCACTAGGGAGATTTAAAAAATGGTATCTGGGTCCCCTAGCCTTCCCCAGACCTGGAGGTTCTGATTTAAGGTGAAGCTTGGGCATTAGATTTGTAAAGGCTCCACACAAAGAGCTGGTAAGACATCATTTCTGGATGTGTCTGTGAGGTTATTTCTGGAAGTGATTGGCACTTGTATCAATGCACCACAGAAAGCAGAGCTATCGTCTGCTTTCGTCACCAAGGTTGGAAGCCCCATCCAGTCCCATGAGTATTTGGATAAAACAAACAGGGAGAGGATGAGCAAATTCAGCCTCTCTTCTGGAGCTGAAATATCCATTTTTACTCACCCTTGGCTATTAGGCTTTCAGGCCTGTGGACTCTGGGACTCACACCAGCAGCCCATCAGGTTTTCAGACCCTAGAACTCAGACTGAATTACACCACTGGCTTTCCTGGTTCTACCTTGAAGACAAGAGATTAGAGTCTTCCTGGCCTTCATACTTGTGTGAGTCTTTTCCCATAATGACTCCTCTCTTAGAAATCTTCAAATCTCCTCTAGAGATTCTGTTTCTCTGGAGAATCCTGACTAATACAATCAGTGTTCTTTTAGAAGTCCTCAGTTGGTTGTAAAGTGCAGGCAGAATTGAGGATGCCCAACTGAAACAATTAGTTTAGCTGATAATTTATCATTGATTTCTTTTTTTCAAATAAACGAAAAATGAAAGGGAGTTCAGCATGAAGAGAAGAATTCAAATGCAGTGAGGTGAAATATAAGCCAACACATTTTCATTTGCTTGTTATAATTTTATGTTGAAAGTTACACAATTGGAATTAGAACCTCAATTTGAATCAGAATCACCTGGTAACCATTGCAATTGGATGACCATTTAAAATGAATTATGCAGATACTTCAACTATAATACGAAATAAAGTCATTTCAATCACAGCTATAATTCTATACCGTAAAATAGAAAAGGCCCTCAGGTGAAGAGAAGAGGTAGGAAATGCCATGTACAATGTATTTCTAAAGTCAAAGGTCACAGTAACCCTATGAGTCAACCCTATCACTAATGTCTAAATAAAAAATACCAAGAGAAACATTTAAGTACTTTATAGCAAACTTGTCACTATAGTATTATTTCATATATGTGCAAAGTATAAAAATAATAGTATTTTTAAAGAAGAAAAAAATTTCCAAATGCCCTTTCATGAAATGGAAAATTGGCTTACCTCTTCTCTATGATTCTTAATTGGCATACAAAGAATACTTTGTGTCTTGTAGCCTGTAATTTGGTCAACTTCTGCATTGAACCGAGGGTCCTAGTAAGGAAAAAGAAATTCAATTTAATGATGACCTGTTCAAAGACTGATTTAATTTTTCTGATTTATTAGATCAGAGAAATCTAACCTTCAACTTACCTTGTTAGTCAGAGTAACAATTTTATCGTCATGAAAGACATTAAATCATGTAAGTACGTATCATTTTAGACAAAGATGAATTCAAGATTTTTTTGCAGCTAGTATTTATGAAAGACAAAAAAAAATACAGATATGTACAAATATTCAGGAATAAAGACAATTCTAAATGTTAACCACTTGAGATAGCCTTACTCAAATTCAAGGAAAAGTGGTAATATAATGCAATCAATCTATCTCCCACTTCCTCATCTAATGAAAACCACCTCTTCTCTTAAACCACTTTTTATTTTATTTTATTTTTTAATCTACATTTAATCATTGCATGTTTTTAATAGCATGTGATGTGAGTTCTCAAAGCATAAATGCATTGCATGTCAAGGAAGTTGAAGATATTACTGTATTCAATAACTTTTCATTCTTGTGTCTGTTAAATGTTCTTATTTTCCCCCCAAAAAAATCTCCAATCAAACTTTCTAGTAAATGACTTTACTTCACTTATCATGGCTGCTTATAAATTGGGTTGCTGGAAAAGTCATGTGTATGTTTGCATAGAAAAACATAAAAAACATATCATGACTTTTCCAACAACCTAGTATTTCCTCAGTAGTCTGTACTTATATCTTGGATATTTATTAAGAAATAAATTTAGGGGGGTTATGTATAAAAAGGATACATGGACCCAAATTCAAAAAAAATTCATCTTTTGAATGTCTCCTTTTAAAGAACACACATGCACATTTAATAACCACAAAGAGCTTTTGAAAGGTATAAAAGTTTTGAATGTGGTTTAAAGAAAGAAAGGTAAAATATAATATTCGGTTAAAATTTAGACTAGAAAGGCCAAAACTTAAGCTGTAAACTTCATGAGGTCATCTTTGGGAGGAGGAAGATCATTACTATGTCCCTAGTACTTAACACAGGAGTACAAAAGCATTTGTTAAATAAATTAAGGAATTCTTTACAAATGAGAACATAGTTATCAAATGTGACAATCTTTAGCTTATTATCATTTAAGTCCTGTCTATAGGAGGAAATCAAAGAAGAGGAAATTGGTAATTCAATAGATACTTCCAGGGCCAGCATGTGGTGTGGTGGTTAAGGTACTAGTCTCCCACGTGGCTGACCCCGGTTCAAGTCGCTGACAGGTGACTTGAAAATCACACTGGGTGTGTGAGCATGCATGTCCCAAATCCCAGGGGTAGAATGGAGGAGAAAGAATTGCTGCATGACCTATTCCCCAGAGGGGATAATTTTTCACTTTCTCTCTCACCATATCTCTGTTTTTGGTAAGTGTACACACTCTATGGCAAAAACCTTAAAAAAAAAGTTACTTCCAAAAAACAAAGAAGCAAGTAGAACTATTATCCATGTACACAATAAAATGTAACATTCCTTGTCAAATAAGATAAACATGTCTACATCCTTAATTTGATTTATTACATACTGTATACCTGCTTCGAAAACACCAAACTATACCCCACAAAGATGTATGATTATATGTAAACCAGAAATCACAATAAAAAAGAAAAAGAACACACACAATCACATGAGGTAAGATTAGAATGGAAAGAAACATTCCAGAACAGAAACATCTGAATGAATGTTGTTCCCTTCAAAGCAATAGCCTGGGGAAGTTACATGGATGACCTAATTATAGCCTCGCTGCTCCAAAACTCTGCATTTGGAATTCCCTTTAGAGAATATGGAGTATCCACACTGGAAAATCCTCATCTCTTGAAGGTCATTTTTTTTTCCTTTTTTTTAAATTAGTATAAAGTCGTACAAAGCCAAAGCTATGAATGAACGAGGTGACTACACTAGATTTCCTCAATTGGGGTCAGAAATGAGGCCAATTTTCTCCTGAGAGAGCCAAACTAGGTTTTAAAGGTATTTTCAAAAGAAAAGTTATGAAATGGTGGAAAATCAGTATAAATATTTTATATTACACACACTATCACATTTTTACTTTTTCTGCAAACACACTCTAAGTTGTATTAATTGAGATGCAGAGAAAACATTAGCTGAGGATTTCTAACAAAAATCATTCTTATTTTATCTTTAGATATCACAAAGTATTTAAAGAATAGATACTGTTGTTGACTGAAAAAAGTGGAAAACCCATGAGAGGGAATTATTTTACAAACTAATAAAATGTGAAGAATAAAAATGCATCCTTAACTATGATTTTGTTCATGAATATTTGAATGATAAGACAAATAGTTTATAAAGAAGATTTAAGCTAACTATAATCAAAGCAATAGCATTTGATAGATGGGAATTAGAAGGACTTTCACATTTTTTTGTGTCTATTGTTGTTTAATATCAACATCTTTCCTGGATTTCACTCTTCAGTGATATGGGTGGGAGTGACAGCCTTGAAATTCACTTTTCTAAACTCCCAGCATCTCAGTTTTCCTTTCATTATACACTCTATGCAAATGCCTGCAAAGTGGTATGGACTTATCAGAAAGGCACAAGAGTCAGCAAATCTGATATGTTCAGTTTTTGGAAAAGTCATGATGTATTTTTCTATGTTTCTTTTATGCAAAAATATATCGTGACTCAATAATTTGAGTATCAGAATAAAGATAATAGGATATCATAATTCACTATATAAAATAAAAATCCAGGCTAGCTCGATGGTACCATGGTAACATTCTCCTTAAGCAATGCTGGATCAACATGGAAGTTGGTGGGTTCAGTTCCCCAGTGCACCTATACACTCTGGGCTGGGAGGGCTGAGAAATCACAGCCTGAGACCCTGTCAAAGGTGCTTCTCTCTCTCTCTCTCTCTCTCTCTCTCTCTCTCTCTTTCTCTGAGCACACTTTAAAAAAAATCCATGTGGGACCAGCAGGTGGCATAATGGCTATGTCACTTGACTCCCACATAGTCAACTGCAGTTTGAGTCCTGGACCCGCTGGCTAGAAACTCACTCTGGGCACATATGCATGTGTGCCCAAAATCCTGAGAGACTGGAGGAGAAGGGATTGTGTAGTGGGCCAACCCCCTGGAGGGTGATTTCTCGCTTTCTGTCTCTCTGTCTCTCTCTGTCTCTCTCGCGAATGCACATGCTCTATAGCAAAAATCTCTCTCTAAAAAAAATTAAAGAAATAACATCCATATGTGCATACGGGTATAAATGAATGAATGAATAAGGGAAAAGGCAGAACTCTTCCTTCCATCAGAATGCCAGTGAGTAAATACACAGGTATGATGGAGTTAGAAAACCTGTAGATGGTAAAATTGGTTAAGTGTAGATTACTGAGGAACAGACATTTACACAGTCTCAAAGTATCTTTCCATAGGCTTCTTAGACCTTTATAGAAAGCTGGAGGAGAACACTTCCACCAAGTTCTCAAATTGAACATTGTCAGGCTGGGGTAAGATTACACTATGTACTGTATATGTAAGGAAAATACCATATACATGTAAATAGTTCTGACCATATGTATCTTCTCATGTAAGTGTTAATATCTTATCATCTTATTAATAAAAGTGTTACTATCTTCTTATTACTAATAAATGCTGGGCTGCATTCGAGGAAGCTGTATGAGTGGTCAGCTGTGTGAGGTATGTGTGACTGAATATCAATGTATGGGCATTTATCAACTGAGAGCCCTCTCAATGGTATTTGTGATCTAATGGAGAATCATTGGTCTAAGCTGTAGATATCTTCTTTTCTTTTCTTTTTATTGACAGAAGGTGAACGAGCTTGCCAGAGACAGAAAGAGAAAGGAAAGAGAATGGGAGAGTGGGGTTGGTACTCAAAATCCCAGTCAATCACACCTTTCCTCTATTTCTCCTTCCTGTCAGGATTTGGGGCAGGCACGTGTGCACAAACACATAAACACACACATACACACACAGTTGGTATGTTTTTTGAGACACTGGGAGCAGGATTTGAACCTCCATCAGCCATATGGAATTCAAAAGCACTATGCCTAACACTGTGCTGTTGGGTGGGCCCTTGTCTTATATCTTAAATTAGTGGGTGAATTAGTAGTAAAATACATTTCCAAATTTGTATCATTTTACATCTTTTCTAAGTTTTAAAAAGTGAATCAACTACTGATCATTTCTTACAGTTTATCTGAGACTTTTTTTTTTTTTAATTCTCAGTTTCAGTCTGAGGCTTATTATGTTTCATAGTCACCTCTTGGTTTTGCATGGCCACATTATAACTTTTAAAGTGCTCTGTGGTCAAATGAGCTAAAAAAAATACTGTTGTAGAGAATGTTCTTTTTAGATGTATGTTTGAGATGCAGGACTCAGAGAACATTAGCGTGTGTTTTCATGTTCTGTTGACAGGAGACTATGAGACAGTGCTTTGATTATTGAAATTGTGGGCAGGACTGGGCAATGAATTACCCATTAGTCAACTGACTGCCACTGCTAATACCAATGTAAATTAGTTCACAATGTGAACTAGATCGCAGATGAACCCTCACAACTTCTAATGAAGTTTTTGTGACACAAATAACTTCTGTGGGGCCAGGAGAAACACACATCAAGAGTACCAGGGGTGAAGCGTAACATGATGAATCCACAGACCAAGAGGGCTCGTCCTGGGCACAGTGCCAATCAAGGACACTGGCTGCCTTAGGCAGGAAGGGAAGAGTTAAACCATTAACTACAAAACAAAGCATGTGTGGTCAAAACTTTAAAGATGATGAGCAGATTAAATAAAGTATGTATACGTGGTAAATTCTCAGGGCTAAAGACACTTAGGACCATGCAGATGAATGAAGGCTTTCTCTGCAAAGCTGAAGAATATTTATGGTCCTACTGTACTTAGGCTGGTAGTGCCACTGAAATGTGGAAGCCCAGCTGTCACTTAAGACAGGAAGGGAATTCTGCAAATTCGGCAGCAATCCTTCAGCTGTGTCCTTAATACCCTCTCGGAGTTTGCTATGGCATGACGTTACTCTAGAGCTGGAAGAGGTCATAGAGGTAGTGCTGTGAACAGTGGTGCAGTTTTCAAAGGGAATCAAGATGGAATAAATAGCTAACATGAATGGATTCTGAAAAAAATAGCTCAAGATTTAACCTGCCTGACCTAATGCCTCCCAAACCCCTGACCTCAGTATTCCTCACCAGCACCATAATTCATTCACCCAACTGTAAAACCAAAGTCACCTTCGACTCCTCGTTCCCCTCCCTTCTATCAGCTGCCATGCTCAGCAGAGTCTGCGTCTTCATCTGAAATGCTTTCCCTCCTCTGGATCTTTGATGCCAGTGCCCTGGTTCAAGTCCTCACTTCCTCAGCTTTCTACCTAATTCATGATATGACTACTGTAAAATTCATCTTTTGAAAGCAGTTTAACCATACCAGTTGTTTTTTCAAAACATCTTCAATTATTTCTCTCTGTTGACCAGCCTGGGACTCCACTACCAGCGAAGAAACTCAGGTATTTAAAGACAGGATAGTTTTTACCATCCATTTCTAAATAAGTGGGCCATTGGTTACATTCGAGTTTCAAATATCCCCACCGTTCCCATGGTGGTCCATGGCTTCTCCCCACCACCCACTCATTCTCTGATGGCCCCCAGTACCTCATATGCATCTTTGATGTTCAAAGGCTCACCAAACGCTGCCACATGTCCCACAATGCCCTTGTTCCATTCTAAGCGGATACAGTTATTGGAAGCTTCTTCCAGTGTCGAACCTTCGGCAACATCAAAGAGGCGACTGATAAGAAACTTGTCGTTGGAGCTGTCCTCGCAGACAAGGAACAGGGAATAACGGTCGGCTGAGATGAGTCCATGGATGTGCAAGAAAATTTTGTGACATAAGGCGGTGACATCCAAATGACTAGAAATATCTTTCACTAATTCCAAGAGTCTTGAGCACTGGTCCCCTTCATCAAGATCAAACCTTGGAGGGGTGAGAGGCATCTGTTCCTTCTTTTCTGAGTCAGAGAGGAAGCTCACAGTGCCCTCCGAATCCTTGACGACAATGGGGCGAAGCGGCCGGTCAAATTCAGAGGCAGAGATTTTCCTGGTTGGTGTCCCAGGGGCACTGCTGTCTGCACGAGGACTCTGTTGTAAGGGGCAGGAGCAGGTCTCGGTGTGGCCTCGGATGCCTTCCTTGCACACAGGGATGGTGTGAACTCTCTCAGCAAACCATGCATTGACCATTTCTCTGCAGGATAGAACATGCAGACACATCAGACACTTGAGGAAGAAGGCTGCTACTCCTGAAAGTCATTGAAAATCCTCTGACGTAAACAGAGAGTCATTTCATTTGTTAGAGATAAATAAAAGCAAGGTCGTTGGGCCAGCACATGGTGTGGTAGTCGAGGTGCTGGGTCCCACATAGCTGACAGCACGGTTCTAGTCCTGGACCCAGCGACTTGACAAACACCCCAAGTATGTGTGTGTGCATAACTAAAATCCCAAGAGGAGAATGAAGAAGATATTCTGGCATAATTTTAGATCATTACAACCAGGCCCAAGTCTACACACAAAATTCACTCATGTTGTATATACTACCTTATATACATAGTTTGAAGGCAATTTTTGCAATATTTTTGTATTGCAGTGTTTGACTGTGACCCATCACATGGGTTCAGGTGTGGAGTTTTCCACCTGTGGCACCATGTTGGCATTGAAAAGATTTCAAATTTTGGAGCATTTTGGATTTTCAAGTTAGGGATGGTCAACCTGTGGTAAGAGGATAACAGCAAGACTAGGACAATAATTGACTGCTTTTATTGAGCCAATGGTCAAGATAAAAATATTTGACAGTAAACTATTTTCCAAAACATGCAGGCTATAGTCACTCTCCAATATTTTTGACTATGGCAGAAATTGATATCGTATCTTTGGAGACCGAGTAAATGATATCTAACACATTCTGGAATGTGTCTTTCTTTGTTCCTGAGATTTTACATATGCAGCAGATGAAATACCAGGGCATTGACTGTAGTGGTTCACTATGGCAAAGATAAGAAGCAACCGAATACATGGGACCACTGAGAGGCTGACTAAATATGATGAGCCATTAGGCAGATTTAAAACATGGCTATAGGTACTGATAAGCTTAATCTCCATGATCTATTAAGTGAAAAAAAGAAGATGTAAAGGTGGGAAAAAATAACTGGTCTCATTTCTGAATCTTTACAGAGTCTTTTGTTTATGAGACATTCCCTTAATTATCTGAGACAATGATGCATTCTTTGTTAAATATACAATTACCCTGAAAATGAGATCAGTCTAGAATGGAATGGGTCAAAATAAAATAATAATAATTTAAAAATCACACACGAAGGTATTACCTCATTATTTCAAGTGCTGGATGCAGCTGGATCAAAGTCTTTTAAAGATCTCTTTAAAAAGCAATAACCCAAGGACACAAAATTTTAGTTAGACAGGATAAAGCAGTTCCTGAGATGCACTGCGCAGGGGTGACTATAGTTATAACAATATACCGTGTACTTGAAAATTACTAGGAGTTTGGTTTACATGTTCCTACCACAGAAAGAGTAAGTTTGTGAGATCATGCACAAGTTCATTAACTTTATTTAGCCATTCCACTACATATATTATATATTGGGTTTTCAGAAAAGTCAGGATGTATTTTTCTATGCATATGTTATGACTTTTCTGATGACCCTGTATGTGTGTGTATGTGTATACATGCTATATGTCATGACTATATACAATTAAAATAAATTTTAAAAATCCCATATATACTTTTTGAATAACAGCTTCACTGGTCCTATGGACTGACCTTATAATAGAAATATTACAAATGAGAACTAAAAAAATTTAGTACGTAAGCATATTGTTGTAAAAGAATTGTTTTATTTCATTTATTATCTTTATTATTTGGTTAGCTTGACCAGAGAGGAAGAGAGAAAAGGAAAGTAGGGAAGCAAGCCTCCAGGTCCAGGAATCAAACTGTGCTCAGCCATGTGGGAGTCCAGTGCCTTAACCACCACGCCACCTGCTGGCTTCAGAACATAGGCACATTGTACAGATCACAAGCATATAACTACATAGATTTTCTAAAAATATAACTATCTTAATATCTTAATTTATAAATGATTAAATGTGTGCTGTGGCTTAGGAAAAAGTTTCTAGTGAGGACAGCATACACTGAGTAAAATACTGCTGAATCTCAAAACAGATGGAAATGAGAGGAGCATACTCTGGGAAATGTTTACATAGTCCCCCAAATTACATTACTTCATAGCCAAAAACACTGATGTCAAAGATGCCTATGAGTATGTCAAAAATGTATAGGAAGCTTTGGGAACCAGCAGTTAGCGTAATGGCTATGTCGCTGGACTCCCATGTAGTCGACCACGGTTCGCGTCCCGGACCCAGTGGCTTAAAACTCACGCTGGGTGCATGTGCATGCGTGCCCAAGATCCCGAGAGGAGAATGGAGGAGAAGGGATTGCGGCGTGACCATCCCCCCTGGGGGGTGATTTCTCGCTTTCTTTCTCTATGTCTCTCTCTGTCTGTCTGGCAAGCACAAGTGCCCTATAGTGAAAAAAAAACCTCTCCAAAAAAAACACAATGTATAGGAAGCTTTGAATAAAATTGTTTTCTAAAGTGTAAGATGGAGAGAAAAGCAAAGTCTAAATTAACATATCTGATATGATTTTAAATGTGTACATGTAATTAAATTGCTAAATCAATATAAAAATAGGCATTGGCTCAGTGACAGTGTTACATACTGCAAGGACTCTGGTCTCCACATGGTGACTAACCACCTGAGGCCCAGATTCAATTCTTTGTCCAACCTAAAAACCAGGGTGGTGGTGTGCACCTGTAAATCCAGCGATCAGGGCAGCTGAGGCAGGAGGGTCATAAGCTTTTAGGCTGGCCTGGGCAACAGAGTAAGACCCCATCTAAAAAAGAGCTGGACATGGGGCCAGCAGGTGGTATGGTGGCTAAAGTGCTAGACTCTCACATGGCCAACTGCAGTTCAAGTCTCAGACTCAGCAGCTTGAAAATCATGCCAGGTGACCATATGATCCAGCAATTCCACTCCTGACTATCTACCCAAAGGATAAGTGAATGCTCAGTCAGAAAAGTGCTTATACATCAATGTTTATTGCTGCATTATTCATAATTGCAAAGATTTGGACCCAACTCAAATGTCCATGAACAGATGAATGGATTGAAAAAAATGTGGCACATATACTCTATGGAATACTACTCAGCTATTAAAAAAAAAAAAAGACCCTGACATTTGATAGAAAGTGGAAGATCTATTGTTGAGTGAAGCAAGCTAGGCTATCAAAGAGAGACATTGCATATCTCTACTTAATATATACCGAATGTCTGCACTCTATGGTGGATATTTAAAGATTAGAGGACATAAAAGCATTGAAAATAGTTACGGCCACTGGAGACTGTGGAAAGAGGGTGGGAGTCGGGAAGCATATAGGGAAAGAAATTAGGGAGAAAAAATAGAGAGGCAAGACATTTATGAGACACAGTAATGGTTTATTACCTGTTGATTATACATGTATAGTATTCTCAACTGGACTGGTCTGAGTTGTATTTCATGTTGGGTAAATTCTCTTTGCAAGCCAAATGATGTATAGTGATCCAATGTATAAAATAATAATAATAATAATATAGAATTTTTTAAAAAAAAGAAAATCATGCCAGGTGCATGTGCCAGTGAATCATAAGAGAAGAATGGAGAAGGGATTGCAGCATGGCCATCTGCCTAGGGGATGATTTCTCACTTTCCCTCTCTCTGTCTCTCTCTGTCAAGCACACACATTCTATAGCAAATAAATAAACCATGGTGGCATGCACCTGTAGTCCCAACTAGGAGGCTGAGGCAGAAGGATTGTGACAGTAAAACTCTATCTTAAAAAAAAAAAAAAAGGGACCAGTAGTTACCATCATGGCTATGTCACTGGACTCCCATGTAGTCGACCGCGGTTTGAGTCCCAGACCTGGTGGCTTAAACTCATGCCGGGCGCATGTGCATGCATGCCCAAGATCCTGAGAGAAGAATGGAGGAGAAGGGATTGCGGCGTGGCCATCCCCCCTGGGGGGGGTGATTTCTCACTTTCTATCTCTCTGTCTCTCTCTGTCTGTCTAGCAAGCACACGCGCCCTATAGCAAAAACCTCTCAAAAAAAAAAAAAAAAAAAACAGAACATTTTTATTCTGTCAGCTACAAACCTAAAACTTTGCCTCAACTCAATGGAAAATGGAGTCTCTTTTTAAATTCTTAAACCCAATCTGTCTACTTGATAATCCCATGTGCATATCTAAATAGACAACTTAAAACGGTGAAAATAAAATTCCTAATGCCCTCCTTGTCACCTTGCCTCAATCTCACTCCCTGCCACTTTCCTTCTCATTAATAAAGAACTTTATAGCCTCCCTGGGTACTCAAGTAAACAGCCAGGAATTATTCGAAATTTTTGTTTCCTTTACTCTCACTTTAGTTGAGCGGTCTAGTTATGTCAGGTTGACCTCTAAAATCCGAAATTCCGTTCTATTCATTTCTTTCTCCATCCCTATCTCCCCAGTCCAAGCCCAACTCCTCTCACCTAGACTACAGTCCCCGTCGCCTAAATTCACCGAGTTTTTACAGCAGCCCCACTTACCTGAGGTTTCATTTTCCAGGGTTTCCACCACCAACAATCAACTGCAGTCAGTTATTTTTATTAATATATTTTGAGCGTGAGAGAGACCTCATCTGCATAGCTTTTATTATAGTGTGTTGTTATAATTGTTCTATTTTATTGTTACTCTCTTACTGCACCTAAATTATACATTAAACTTTATCATAGGTATGTAAGTATTGGTAGAAACACAGTATGTATAATTATACCTATGTTATCTATCTATCTATCTATCTACCTACCTATATGGAGAGACTGATACTATCTGTGGTTTTAGGCATTCACTGTGGGTTTTGGAATACATCCCCTATGGATAAGGAGGACTATCACACTTGGCCCCTTTCAATCCACTCTCCACACAGCAGTCACAGTATTCTATTAATAAGTAAACTTTAACATCTCAATTACCCTACCTGGTTTCCCATTGAATT
Organism: Tupaia belangeri chinensis; assembly: GCF_000334495.1. Classification (NCBI taxonomy): domain Eukaryota; kingdom Metazoa; phylum Chordata; class Mammalia; order Scandentia; family Tupaiidae; genus Tupaia; species Tupaia belangeri. The sequence continues at coordinate 2,335,738 of NW_006159859.1, forward strand.
AAGAATAAATCCCTAACTCCTCAAATCCCCTACAAAAGTTCCTTTTGCCACAGTGGCCTCCTTGGCACTTTCCCACGCATACCAAGCTCTAACTGCCCCATCTGGAAGGCTCTCCCTTCACCTGCACATGACTGATCAGTTCCCACATCCCCTGCTTGGATTGATTTTCTCTGATCACTCATCTGAAGGCACCCTGGTAACACACCATGTTCTCATTCTGAACTATCTGAATTCTTGCTACCTGCTGTTTTTCTTGTTGATTTACCTGTTGGGCACAATCCCTTCTCTTCCCAGGATCTTAGGCACTCATGTGCACACACGGTGTGATTTTCAAGCCACTGGGTCTGGGACTCAGACTGCAGCTGGCCATGTGAGAATCCAGCAAAGTAACCACTATGCCATCTGCTGACCCCCCTCATTGGGTCTTTTAAAGCATATTCACTTATTTCTTCCATAAGTGAAAAAAGAGAGAGGAAAGAGAGAAGGAGGAAAAGATAGACAGTACTTCCAACAGAGTCTTAATGCCACAGCATCCCCTCAGCTTCATCTAGCCCCAGATCATGGGCAAGCATGAGCCTGGTGTACTCACGGGCTCTGGACTGAACTGGGAAGCTCTCCATGTAGGATCGCTCAGCAGAACAACACCTTTTACAACTATACCATCATCTGGCCCCTCCCACTGGTTTGTTAATACTTCAGTCTTTACCCATATACAAATTACCTGCAAATTGAAAATACATTCGTAATACAAGATCTGTGTTATGATCAGAATGTATATGTCCCTACTAAAATGTATATGTTGCACCCTAACCCCTAAAGTGATGGTATTAAAAGGTGGAGCTTTTGGGAGGGCTGCAACCTTAGAGCAGGATTAATGCTCTCATACAAGAGGCCTCAGGGAGCTTGGTAATCTTTTTTGTCCTAGTGCCATGTGAGGACACATAGAGGGCAGCATCTATGAAGAAGAGGCCTTCTCCAGGCTTTGAAGCAGCTGGCAACTTGATCTTGGACTTGCTAGCCTTTGAAACTCTGAACAATATATTTTTGTTATTTATAAATTACCCAGTCTAAGGTATTTTGTTATGGCAGCCAGAATGGGCCAAGATAATGCAGAAGTAGATTTAGGTGAGTTGCGGGGACTGTCAAATATTACACAAAGTTACTGACACTTAAGATTATGCCCAACTGAAGGCCTGCTAAAACTTAAAGAAATTCTCAACAAGGATAATGACATAACACATACTTGACATGAGAACTATAATCAAATAATTACATTTTGGATTAAGAAAGGTCCTTGGGAAAAACCATTAAAGTTTCCAAAAATTAATTCAAAAAGATTTTCTTGGAAAAGGAAATTCTCTTCATGACCCTGCTGCAAAAGCCAAACATGAAAGGAAGATATTTGTGGTTACAATTCCAACAAAAAATTGTTTATTCTAAGAATTAGCATGGAATTTTCGTCATAATCTAAACTTTACAAGGTGGATGATACATGTATTTTCATCATCTGTGGTTTTGTTTTTCAAGATAAAATTTCAACTAAAGTCTTTCACTGACTTTTTCCATTTTGATGTGATTCTCGTGTCTTTTTTTTTTTTTTTTTCTCGAATGAATTATTCCCACAAGGCAAAAATTCCCATAAGTTTCTACGCTGGGCACCAAAGATAGTGATGCACAACCTGGACACACTATCATTAAGTGACCTCTCTGCTCAACTTGAAGTTTATATCATACATAGAAGTTAAGTTACACTTATTGGATTTTGCTGGCATAAGAAGTTAAGTATAGGGGCTGGAAGCTGGCATGGTGGTTAAGGGCACTGCACTCCCATATGGCTGACCATGGTTCACATCCTGGACCAGGCATCTTGCTTTCTCACTTTCCTTCTCTCTTTCTCTTTCACTCACTCACTTGCTCTGTCTCTCTCTGGTCAAAATAGAGAAAAATAAGTAAATAAATAAAGTTAAATAAAATAATTTTAAAAAGAAGTATAAACATACATGCACAAGTAAAAATGGAAAAGATGACTGTGAACATGCCCAATATAAAGGTAGAAAGAAACAGATGGAATTTACATAAGTGAGGAGGGGATAAATTATTTCTATGATCTAACATAGGGTCTCTATTTTCTCTTCCTTTTTTATATATTTTATTTAGTTTTTTTTTTTTGAGAGAGAGAGTTTTGCTATAGGACACATGTGCTCACTGGAGAGATAGAGAGACGGAAAGTGAGAAATCACCTCAGGGGGGATGGCCATCCACAACCACTTCTCCTCCATTCTCTTGTGATCTTGGGCATGCACATACATGCACTCTGTGTGAGTTTCAAACCGCCAGATCCGGGACTCAAACCACAGTCAGCCACGTGGGAGTCCAGTGTGATAACCACTATACCATCTGCTGGTCCCTTCTCTTCCTTATTCTAGTGGGTTTTGAAAAGTATTCACATTAGTAATACTGAAAAAAAAAAGTTATTATTTGATTTAAACCTGGTGAGGCAGGCATTAACAACCCTACCTTCTAAATTATAAAGCTTAATTAAATGGCCAAACCATTTTGGTGATTTCATGGCAAAACCAGGAATCAAATCCAGGTTTCTTGTTCCAGGTAGTATGGCCTATCACAATACAAACACTCCCAAAACATCAATGATTGTCATGAAGAAATCTGAAAGTCAAAGTCAAATCCAAGAAGAGAAGGCATTGAGAGAATGCTAATTAATATATTCCCTAACTTCATCTTTTACATCCAGATCATAAAAGGATAGCACTACATAACACTGAGATAAGAAGTGCTATCTTAAAGGATTCCAAGGGCGAAGATACTTAAGGCTAGTATCTTTTTAAAAATTCTAAATGAATCTCTCATGTCTGTTACTCTGAAAAGGGTCATATTTTATGAATCAAAAGCAATGCCCTGAGAAGAATGTATAATAAATGTGTCATTTGAAGAGTTGTTAAGTTTAGCAAGTAAAAATACAGGACACTCAGCTAAAATTGCGTTTCAAATAAACAATGAATAATGTTTTAGTATAAGTAGTATCTGCAATTCAAATGTAACTCAGTGTCCTGTATTTTATCCTGCCATGCTAATCATCCTATATTGTTTCTCCTCATTGTGGTTGCCTCCATGATGCATACTAATGAGTTTCAGGCTATCAAATCACTAATTTCACCGTTCAAAGGGCACAAAAGGCTACCACACTGTGATCTGTGTATGATAATTGAACCTTTTGAAAGCTTTTGGATTAATATTTGTGATAAAACAAGAGCATAGAATTCCTCCTGAAATCAAGCTCTTTTATTTTGCTCTCAAAACCATGCCATCTTTTTTCATAGCAAGAAATCAAACAGCCATCTACTTATAAAAAGGAGATTTACCAATTGCTAAAAATTCCTGGAATTCCAAAGCATTAAGAGGTTGTGTCTTTAGCTCTGAGTCCTGAGTTTGAATCTTTGCATTTGCTACAAATAGGATGGGCAAGCCATGCTGTTCCTGAGTTCAATTTCACCCTCAGTAAGATGAGGAACATAACACCAGGTGTAACCTCTTTATGGAGCATAAGGTGCTGTGTGTTTTCAGCCAGGTAAAAAGTCAAGAATATCAAACTAGCAATCAAGAGGTAATTCCAGTCTGAGCTACAACTACACAAGAGATACTTAACAATTACAACTTCTCTGGAGTTCATTTTCCCTGGTGTTCACATTCTTCAGTGGTAAAAATGGGCTGATGGGTTGCCATGAATATGCAACAGCTTACATTATCAACAGGCCAGGACATAGTCCTTAGGTTAGTCAACTCACTTAAACCTTCTTTTTCCCCTTTGATTTCCTCATTTTTAAATAGGGGAAAACTTCCTGACTCCTTTACTCACCATAGAGTCAAGCTGAAAAACACACATGGAAGCACTTCAAAATCTCTTCCATGTATAGGATTTTGCTATAGCCCATACCCTTGGTACTCATTCTAATGAAAATGAAGGGCTGGGGTAAAGAACAATGGCTGTTCATTTCCCCATAAAGTTCAGCCAAGAGACTCAGAAAAATGATGTGTGTCAAAGGTGGTGTTCCTGGTGGTGCAGACTCATGGGCCAACAAGGCCTAACAAGGTTGGACACAGGACAAGTGCAGCTGTGTGCATGATGACACTCAAAGTCCTTGGCCAAAGCAGATACTTTAAAAGGTCATTCTTTACCACCAGCTTTAAAGAAGACCTTGCATTACATCATAGTCATTTGAGCAAAAAGCATGAAACAGAAACAAATTCCACTGAAGTGTTTTTACCCTTTGCTACAAGCACTAATAATGTAGAGACTTCCCATTTTCCTGTGTAAGGCTGTCCTTGCTAACTACACGGCAAGCCTGAGAGCAATCAGAAAACACGGCGGCCCTCTTGAAGTCTTCTAGTTGATTTAACTTTTACAAGGCTGTTAATGAAAGACAACAGGCCCTAGACTCTTGAAAGCAAGCCACAGCCAAGGGGAATGCAGTGAAAATTGAAGCCAAGAATGTATAATTGATGACAAGATCTTAATGTTTAATTTCCCATCCAAATCATTCCCTCTCCTCACCAAAATCTGTTTTATTATTCTCTGGTCACTTATTTCCTACTTTATTCTACAACGAATTTCTTACCTCATAATGAGTTATATGTATTATACACTTTAAAAATTATTTATTTTTACTTTTTAAAAACTTTATTTTAGTTTACTTTGCTAAGACATGTGTCTGCTTGCTGGTGAGACACAGAGAGACACAGAGAGAAGAAAAGTGAGAAATCACTACCCAGGAGGATGGCCATGCCACAATCCATTCTCCATTTTTTTTTTTTTTAAAGAACAATTGGGACCAGCAGATAGTATAATAGCTATGTTGCCATACTCCCACATGGCTGACTACAGTTTGAATCCCAGACCTGGCAGCTTGAAACTCATGCCAGGTGACGGCCCAAAATCCCAAGGGAAGAATGGAGGAGAAGGGATTGCAGCATCCTCCCCCCAGGGTGGGGGTTGGGGTGATTTATCACTTTCTGTCTCTTTCTCTCTAGTGAGTGCACATGCCCTATAGCAAAAATCTCTCTCTAAAAATAAAGAAATAAAAAAGAATGATTTACTTAATTATTGTTATTTATTAAGTTATACTTAGTATTTTGTAATTTGCTATAGGGCATGTGCACTCACCAGAGAGAGAGAGACATAAAGAATGCGGAAAGTGAAAAAGCAACCTGTGAAGTCTGGGTCTAGAACTACGGTCAGCCATGTGGGAGTCGAGCACCTGCACCACCATACCACCTGCTGGTCCCCTTCTCCTTTTATAAATGATAAATCAATTTTGCATTTTTAAACTTTTACAATATGTCTTAAAATAACTGGACAAACTTTGAGAGGGTACCAAATTCAATGGTGGGAGTTATTCCTTTTAGGTAACGCTAATACAAATACAACCTGTATATATACAAACTTGTATATATCAGGATACTTAGGGCTAACAGGGGTACACATCTCCACACTGAGCAGGCAAAGAACCCCAAAACTTCATATTAATTAGACGTTAGGAAATAGCACTAAATGGAAGTTGCCCAAAACTTGGCCTGAGTTATTGTCACAAATGTGACTTAAATCTTAGAGCTCAAATCTTTTTAAACATTGAATCCCATTTTTAAGTCTATCATCTTAATATTCCACTGTAGGAAAGACTTTTGAAGCTCAAACTGCTCATGCAATAACAATTTGATATAAAAATCAGTGTCATGGGCCCAGCAGGTAGCATGGTGGTGAAGGTGCTGGACTACCACATGGTTGACTGTGGTTTGAGTCCCAGACTGGGCGGCTTGCTTTTTGACTTTCTCTTTTTCTTTCTCTGATCAAATTAAAAAATAACAGCAACAAATTAGATTAAATAAATATATGTAGTTTTTAAATCAGTGCCACTTAGAATAGTGTTTAGGGCTAGGAGGTAGCCTAGCGCTTAAGAGGCCAGATCCCACAAGGTTTACTGCAATCAAATCCCAGCCCTGGAGGTTGGAAAAACACTCTGGGCACATCTACCTCCATGCCCCAAATCCCCACAACTTGGAGAAATGGAGAAAAGATTGCACCATGACCACACTCCATTGTGGGGTACTTTCTCTCTATCCCTCTTCTTATCGCTGTGTCTTTGTCTCACTGGTGAGCATGTGCACCCTCTGGCAATTAAAAAAAAAAAAAATGACCTCAGCAGGCATCTTTCGAGTGAGGTTGTGGATGGATCACCCAGCAAATCTACTGAGTTCAAGCACTAGCCTGGTTCCGGCCACTGCTAGAGGAAAACGCTAAGCTCGACATTTCTGGTGTCAGACATCTGGGTCCTCAGTAACACAGAAGGATGGATAAGTTCATTTACGAATGATAAAAAGATTGATGGCTTTATGGGAGCTAGAAAGCTTGGAAGGTGAATTGTCATCAATTTTATCGTAATTTTAGCAAAGAGTTTATCAAAATTATACATGTCATTCTACACATCCCATGTACTCATAGTTTTGATAAAAAGTGTAGCATTCTTAATATGACAGGCTCAATTAAGTTAATGATTAATTAACAATGCCATACTAGTAATATCATTTTTTGAGAGAAATGTTCACTATAGGGTGTGTGTGCATGCCAGAGAGACAGAGGTGAGAAATCATCCCTTGGGGCAAGGACCACACCACAGTCCCTTCTCTTCTATTCTCCTCTTGGGATTTTGGCATGCATGCACATGCGAACTCAGTATGTTTCAAGCTGCCAGGTTTGGGACTTGAACCATGTCAACTACCCACTGGCCCAGTAATACCTTTTAAATATATATTTAAGTAGGTTTTCTATCTTAGGTACATTTCATCTCCTATTCCCTAAAAATCTTAAAAATTAGCTAGTACTGCTCATTGAAAACATGAAAAGTCACTGTATGGCATGTTCTCTGGGATGAATCAAACTGTTCCCTCTTTCTAATTTCTCGTTCTCATTCAAGGTCATTATAATCCTATCACAGGGAAAAAAATGTGCAGTATGTGTTTGGGAAATTTTCCATTAATCTAGATAAGCCACAGGCTCTTCCCAAGGTGCACTATCTAGCAGTATTAACTAGGACATGAAATACTTACTGACAGGGTGGAGGGATGTAAAACTCTTGCACAGTATTTCAAATATGATCAGCACAAAGTATACACACACATGCACACGCATACACATGCACACACACATCTGTGCCCATTAGGGTCTCTGGGCAGCTATAACTTCACTTTCTACCAACGTCAGACTGCTCATTCATTTTCCAGAATGCGTCTTGAAAAACACAGAAGTACTTTTAAATACATATTCAATATTCCAGATGTCTTGAGAAGGAAAAAGAACTAAAATATTTTGCCTAGGTTTTATAGAATATTTCTTGGCTTTCAGAAAAGGAAGAAAAAGAAAAAAAATTACCAGGCGAAGTAAAATTCTGATCTAAACAGAATAACCCTCACAAGTTAAAAATATAATTATCGGTCGACGACACCTACTTGTAGAGTAGAGCAACTAGTTTAATGTGTTTTTGCACTTTGCCTACAATAATGCATCGAAGGATAAAAATTCTTTAAAATTTTACTGTACCAAGTGTATGTGTGTTCTACACTAAAAATATAGTTGAAATGGCCTAATACCTAAATTTCGGCCATTCTATTTTAAAATGTCATTTGAGATTTCCAACTTTTTATACTCTAAAATTATACATGGAAACTAAACTCACTTGGGCAAGGTCTCTGGGCATGTCATGAAGCAAAGGCTTGCACATTAAGAGGTCCTAGGAGAAACTTGAACCTCGTCCTGTGCTGGTGCCCGTGACGTTGGCTCCTCAGGACATTAAATTGGGAGCCTTTGTTTTGCTTCCATTGACCCCGACAGTGAACCTCAATAATAGTATGGTGACTACAAGTCCTAAGAGAAACTCACGTAAGTTTCAACTCCAGAGCCACATTCCAAGAGAAGGACTTTGGTATGTTATTTATTGTCTATAAAATGTAGATCATGGCGTTCACACAGAGAGGTCTTAAGAAAATGAAAGGAAATAATGTCTACAAACTGACAGCATAGAATCTGACACATAGCATTTAATGCACAATAGTTACTGTTTTTAACTTAAATAAATAGTAAATGGACTTTGTTTCTAAAATCCAAATTAAAGTTTTCTTTTTTTAAATCAAGATAATCTATTCAATGGGCTTATGCATAATCATGAGGTTATTGCTGCTGCTTTTTTTTTTTTTTGAGAAGTTTTTGCTATAGGGCGCATGTGCTCGCCAGAAAGACAGAGAGACAGAGAGACAGAAAAGCAAGAAATCACCCCCTGGGGGGATGGCCACGCTACAGTCTCTTCTCCTCCATTCTCCTCTTGGGATCTTGGGCACTCATGCACACGTGTCTGACGTGAGTTCAAACCACCATGTCCAGGACTTGAGCCCCATTCATCTATATGGGAGTTCAGTGACACAGCCATTACGCCATCTGCTGGTCCCTACTGCTTCTTCTATAGTGCCTAATTTAAAAGCACTAACTTCTCTATAGAAATATTTTATATGAAAAAAAAAATGAAAGAGAGAGTGAGAGAGTGGTCCTAATGTTAGTAGTTTTTCAAATTCAAACTAAAACATCATATGCTCCCCAGACCAACGATACATGCTCATAGCATAATGTTTTAATTTCTACTGAAAGATTAGAAGATAAACATTTAATTAAGAAAAAGGAAAACATAAGAATGTAACTTTTTTCCATTACTGCTTGGGAATTAACTTTTTCCCAAAAAATAAGTTTTTAAATTTGGGGATGACTTTTTTTTTTTTTTTTCAAATCCAAGATAAAACTGCTTGACAACAAATGCGAAACAATATATAATAATTAGTTACTTGTGATGAAAACCTATAAAGATGGAAATATTGCACAATAACCACAATTTTAAAGTGGAGCATAGTTTTAATAGTCGATTAAACAAGGGTTTCACATTCTGCTATAGGTGATTTGGGGTTTAATTCTTTTCATTCTTATCCAGGGTGGTTACTTAGGAAAATTCTAAAGACAGACTGATGCCACTCAGGGCCACAAGGATGACCATGTGACAAGTCCTGTGAGCAGTAATTTGTTGGAGGAGATTTTTAGTGTCTTCAACAAAACAGGAAAAAGTTACAGGTCCTGAAAATACATAAAAGTACACATCTTCGTATTTTTTAGACTATTAAAATGTTATGCTTTTTTCCCTTTCTTTTAAATGCTTTTTTTTCATCAGTCATGTACGTTAATCTCTAATACCAGAATTACAATAATTTTTCTGCCTGGAAAAGATGATTGATAACTTGTATGGAAATCTGCTAAAATTCTCTGTAGGAAAAACACAAAACTAACCCACATCAAAAATTATGTTGGATATTTTTCTTTCTCTTGGATCCTCATTTTATACAGTTTTAGTTACGTTGTTTGTATAATTTGACCTGGATCCACTAGTCGAATTTGGAAAAATACTTAAAAGAATGAAACTATTCAATTTGAGAAGTTGATACTCAGCTCTCGTGGTGAGAATCAAAAACTCTTAGAGCTGAAAGAAATTTGTAAGCTCATTTATAAATTTGAGACTTTGGTTCCTCAACCTCTCTCACCTCCCCTCTTTTTAAAAGCAAGGTTTATCAACTTTGGCCAGTGACAAAGTTTAATACAAACACTGCGAACAAAATCTGGAGAGCGGACTCCCATTCCAGTTCCCTTATACAATCTACTACTTTATACAATCCCACAAAAGGTTCTGTTCAAACCATTAATAAAAAGTCATCTGAAAAATGAGAAAGACATGTAAGTCCATAAAAATAAAAAATTCTGTCATTCCAACTTCCATTTACCACAATAAAGGAATAGCAAAGTTCCAATTATCTTTAAGGTGTTGATTCTTAAGGTAAGATAAATAAACTACTGAAAACAGATAAGGAAATACGTATTAGTTCTTTCTTTAAAAAATGTATTTATTCTGGGACCAGCAGTTAGCATAATGGCTATGTCGCTGAACTCTCATGTAGCCGACTGCAGTTCGAGTCCCGGGCCCGGTGGCTTAAACTCATGACAGGCACATGTGTGCCCAAGATCCTGAGAGGAAAATGGAGGAGAAGGGATTGCGGCATGGCCATCCTCCCTGGGGGGTGATTTCTCGCTTTCTGTCTTTCTCTGCCTTTCTGGTGAGCGCATGCACCCTATAGTGAAAACCTCTAAAAAAAATGTATTTCTTCTATGCGCAAGAGAAACAGAAAAAAAAGGACACCTTTACAATCTCTTTTTTTAAAATAAAGAATTATTTATTTATTTATTTCCATTTGTTATTATCATTATTTTGTTTAGCATGACCAGAGGAAGACAGAGAAAAAGAGAAAAGGAAAGGGAGAAAACCAGGTCTGGGACTCGAACTGCAGTTGGCCATGTGGGAATCCAGTGGCTTTAGCCATCATGCCACCTGCCAACTCCTACTCCCCTGAACAGCCTCTTTTAAGAGCACTGATTTAGAGGAATAAAAGATTAATAAAACATAAAAGGATCTTAAGCAAAATGGGAACCTGGGGGCACCTCCAGCTGATAACCTTCAATAATCTCTAGTCTGAGATTACATGACTAAGTACACTTAGGTCTGGCGTGGCAAGGATGTGAACAGTCTGCCTAAAGTGATTTAGTATTTTCAAGTTTTCTCCAGCTAGGAAAACAACTGAGAAGCTTACTGAGACCAAATGTAAATAAAATGCAGAATTTCTTCATATGGTTTTACATGCAAATGTGACTGACAGCCGGGAAGGCCATAATGATTTGTAATTTTTCCATGCATTCACACTTACGTGGTATGAGAGATATTGTTTAAAAGAAAAGCCACAACAACTAGAAGAAAATATGATAACTGAAATCTATGCAGTAAATATGAAAACTGTATGGACTGGCGAGGCATATCTCAACCAGAGCAGCCCTGAGAGCTCAAAGCATGATTGGAAGTACCTGTTCCATGAAACTGTTTTAATTTTGGGTTTTCACACTGTTCATAACTTCAATAAAATTACTGGGATGACAACCTTAGAATCAAGTACTGTCCTGCAATCTTTCATGTCTGCTAGGGAGAACACAGAAGAATTAAGTTGCAAATACAAAGTTGTGTTCACATCCAGTAAAAACAAAAGCTGGCATGCTGGCTGTAGGAATAGTGTCATGATTGCCTCAACAGGGAGAGCTAATGACAGAAGTCAGTCATGACAGGCCAACCACAGCCAAGACCAGCAGACCTCGCCAGCCCATTGGTCAGGTAGTGAGCGCCATGTCTACTTAGCGAGGCTGATTTAATACACGCTGTCAATGTGCATTTGGCTGTAAGGTTCTCATACTGTTCATAATTAACTTAAAATTTATTCTGGTAATACACTTGCGTAAATGCTGTAGCTATGACTAAATTATAATTAACATTAAAATCCAAAGGACGACAACACGAGGCATGGCAAATATCTGGAACTTAAAAGTTCCACATTTTGGAACTCTCTCCCCAGTGATACATTCCATCAAGAGCTACCTGCCTAGGGCCCAGTGAGTGGCGAGGTGGTTAAGGTGGTGGACTCTCACATGGCCTACACCCTGTGGTTTGAAGATCATATCAAATACGTACATGTGTGTGCCCAAAATCCCAAGAGGAGAATGGATGAGAAGGAATTGGGTCATGGCCATTATCCCCCCACCCCACCCCCCTCTGTCACTTTATGGCACATGCACCCTATGGCAAAAACCTAAAAATAAGATAAGGTAAGATAAGATAAAATAATAAAATAAAGTAAAATAAAATAAAGAGCTACTTGTCCCCGACAAAGTAGTCAGCTAACTCTGCTCTCCTAGATACAATGATTGGTTCAGGGTCTACATACAATCCATGGAAGGCCAGAAATTTGGGGAAGATTATAATAGCTAAGTGGTCACTCTCTAATACAGCAAGTTCAAGACCCACATACACTCATCAAAAAGAAACTTTTCCAGCACATTAAGAAAGCATGCAGGAGAATAGATGGGACCAGCAGTTAACGTAATGGCTATGTCACTAGTTGATCGCGGTTCGAGTCCTGGACCCGGTGGCTTAAACTCACGCTGGGCACGTGTACGTGCATGCCCACAATCCCGAGAGGTGAATGGAGGAGAAGGGATTGCGGCGTGGCCATCCCCCCTGGGGGGTGATTTCTCGCTTTCTGTAGCTCTGTCTCTCTCTGTCTGTCTGACGAGCGCATGTGCCCTATAGCAAAAACCTCTCCAAAAAAAAAAAAAACATGCGGGAGAATAAAGCCAACACAGAAAGGGGATAAAAGATACATGGGTAGATGGACAGATGGATAGGTAATAGATAGAGGGACAAAGGGATGGCATAGGTAGAGAGGAGACACATAGAATCTTGATTATTTGACCCCTTGAATTCATAGTTAAGCCAATCCCTGGGCACTTTAACTAGAAATCATTTCTGCATGGCTTTAATTTGACTTTCTGTCACTTACGACCAAAAGCTTCCTAACTTACCTAACCGAGATCACCGAGAATGTCTTTCTTTACCGGGGTGCATTATATAAGTTTGAAAAACTGATTGGGGGTCCTTCTAACACTAAACCTCACAGATTCTCTTTCTCTCTCTCTCTCTCTCTCTCTTTCTGTGTGTTTATTTTAATGATTTTATCAGCTCAAAATACCAGGACATTTTCTTTTATCCCTAGGACAGGTATTCAATTTTGGTTTTTAAAATGTAATTATCAGTAAGAAAATTATATCAAATGGGGACTTTTTTTCCTCCCAAGCTTTAGTGTAATAAAATTATCCAGAAAAGATTATTGGCAAAAAGTGAATCTTACTTTACAATTCCGAATCAAGGGGATAATCTCTCTTTCCCCAAGTTCCCCCAAAGAATAAAGGGAGGCAGCAGTGGTATATGAGACTTTAAAGAGTGCACTCACCACAAGTCAGAATCCAGAGAGACATGTATCTTTAAAGGCTTTTAAAAAGGCTTTTTAGAATATTCATCAAAATGATTTTTATGAACATAACAATCAGTTTGCTTTTCCGCCTTAAACATCTGGTTGGCAATAAATATAAATTCCTACCATTCAGAGAAAATGAATAAAGCACTTACACTTAAAAATAATAATGCCATATAATTCAAAATAAAATGAGACTACCAAGTCAGTAAATAAGATTACAAAGCTAAATATCAAATGAATGACTCATGTGGAAAGACTTTCTCCAGTTTTTATTCCTAGGTATGCAGCTTACAGGCACTTTTCCTGTGACCCTACCTAACAGATATTTTCAAACCACAGCCATCAGCTACAACACCACTCAACCGAGTCTACATCTGTGCCACTAAACTAATTTCATAGGGAGTGCTGCAGAGTCAGAGCTAATCTGCATGCTAAATTCAGAAATGAGTCATTTTTCTACTCTTCTCTATCAACCAACTCACTGATTTATTTATTGAACAATCCTATCATCCTTACTAAAGGCTTTTTATTCTAGGAAAAGGTTTTGATCCTACGGTTTACCCTGAGAATGAAGGACAAATATACCTTAACAACAGTTAGAAGTTTAATAAATGATCAGGTTGAAAACTAGGGAATCAACGAACAAATAGCCAACAGTTCTGTTTAGCCTTTATAATCACAAAAGAAATCTTTTCCAAATGTTACTAAAACGCACTGGACACTTCAAGCGAAGGTCTAAGTTCATTCGTGCTTTGGAATCTAGAGAATGGGGTCACGTTTGTAAGATACATTCTCTGTAATCAAGGTAAAGCATTGCAAATATTCTAACAGAAATGATATTAGAAGCCAGAGTCAAATGATCTACTTAGGTGAAATTATTTACAAAGCAAATTTCGCAGCTAACTGGTGATAGGGCCGTTAAGGCGGCTGGATGCCACATGGCTAACTGCACGGCTGGAGTCCTGGACCTGGTGGCTTGTGTGCATGGGTGCTCAAAATCCTGGAGAAGAGAATGAAGAAAGGAATGAGGTGTGTCATCTTTTCAGTGGTGGTGGGGGGAGCGGGTGCATACCACTTTCCCTCTCTCTGTCCAGTAAGGGCACGTGCCCTATAGCAAAATAAAAATATAAATATAAACAGGAAGTGGTGTAACATAACCTGTCAACATGCTGAAAGAAAATCCTATTCTTCAGGTGCTGAAGACACAACCTTTTGAAAATACTGACAATTTCTACAGATCGTCAGATCACAAACGGAAGAAAAAACTCACTGAATTTTGCAACAAGCCTATTTAAGCTTGCGTTATACTAAGGCCATGGACTTATTTCAAGACATCCCACCTATGACAAATTGCTGTTGCAACAGGTCTGCCACATTTTTAAGAATCATGATCATGTAGTTCAGGCCCTAAAATGGATCAGAATTTGCAACTGTCAAACACTAGAGACAGTGAGACTATGAGAAACATCATCCCAGGGACTCCCTGGGATTCCTCCAGGCAGGAAGAATTCAGTGCAGGAGAATTCTTAGAGGGCATGAAAAGGAAGCTTAGAACTGGCTATATGAACCCTAGTTACAAACAATGTAAGGAAAAATGCATTATTGCATCAGAATTACCATCATAAAAATATTACAAATAATATCAAAGTCACACTGGGTCAATGCCCAGAGGGTTTTATTATCTCCCATACTAGCTAACAAAAATATGCTTAGCAAGTCATTTGTCTGCAAATTGTGAAAGCTTATTTTCTTATGCAATTATAGAAACAAAAATTTTAAGAATGAATAGAATATTTATTTTACCCTGGTCATCTGATCTTAATGTAAATACCTTGCAAATAAAAATGCTACCGTGTTTGGAATTGAAAAAAAAAAGAATGACCAAGGAAAACAGTCCCAGACACAGGGCCTGAAACCTCAAGTACTGTAGCGCAGCTTTCCAGCGTCAAATAAAAAGTCTATTACAGAAAGCTCCATGGGAGTGTAAAACTTCTGTTTCTGGACTTTGACCCAAGCTGTCATAAAAACCTGTCCTCACTCAATGGCTCCTATTTCCAGTGTACACCAAATATTCTCAAGCTTTGGCCTAGCGCAAAACAAAGCAATAAAGAGCCAATCCTCACCCCTATAATGCTAAATGGCCTAAAACCACACTCACAATCAAAGACCTGATTAGTAACTAATGAAAGGTAACATTATTCCAGTATGCTGTCAAGGATAACAACAGCTGTTAAGTGGCATTAGCACTACGAAGGCTACATTTGTAACTGAATGGGGTTAGAGCCCTCAATGATCAAGGCTGAATAGGAAAGAGTAGCACAGTGCCCCTTACTACTCTCAAATTAATTTGTAGCCAATCGATGATATTATGAATTGCCCAAGTGGCACCCTCAAATCCACATCAACAGGATGTCGGTTGAGTATCTGTTCTACATTCCAAGCTTTTAATAAAGTATCTGAAGACAGAGGAACCAATGCAGTAGAGCGGCATTTGTGCTCTCAAGGTCAGTTGAAATTCACAGGTGTTTGCAAATTTAGGGACGCCAGGACTTTCATTATATTCAATGTCTACCATAGAGCACAGGTCATTCAGTCTCAGGGCAGCATAGAGAAGCCACATGAAGGTCAAAACACAGCTAATGTAGAACTAGATCCATCTGCAAGCCTAATTAAGAGACCGCAGATAGGCAATCTGAGGGGATCTCTATTTGTGACTCTACAGAGCTATTGCTTTATATGGATTTCTGGAATCACATACAGTGACCATTTTACACTTACAAAGTGTAAGAAAAAGGAAAAATGGTTGTGAGCTTCCAGTTAGGAAGAAAACAAAATTTTAGCTGTAAAGTTAAAATGGACACAGTGAGTTTTTCTACAATAAGAGGAATTACACTGGGTTTAGGTTTGACAATTTTACGATTAACCAGTGCCCAACTTCTTAATTTAAAAGCCTCCAGTTAATATCACCAAATAGAAAGCCCAACTGAAAGACTATTTCACGAAGACTTTGGGCTACACACAAAATCTTAGGTTATATTCTTTGCATTGGAAACTTCCAGCTCTTTAAAACAGCAAAAATTAAGGGCCCGCACCACTCTTAAATAGTAGACACTTTCGCTTTCCAACTTCTCTCACATAAACTCTTCTTAAAACCACACACACATGTATCACAGAAAGTGTTCGGCCTTTAGCAACATCGACTATAACTGTAAAACCCTATTTTTTAAAAAAGAGTTTTTGGAGTCTCAGGTGATTTTAGAGCAAGTATTGTGATTTTGAAAATTAGAACTTTGATCTAAAGATTGTGGGGAGAAAAAGGTGAACAGGAAAATAAATGAACGCTTTCATTGATTTTTTTTATCAAAATGTTGCTACATTTTCAAAGTTATAGCAGCCTCTGAAAGTGAAGAGTTTTTATCCACCACCAGTTAAAAATAACCACCAAACCATCTTCAAAGAAAAGAGGGGTAACAAAGAAAAGAACATTTATGCTGATTAATAAGACAAAGAATTTTTTTCTTTAAATTGCTAATCATCTGCCCAAAGAACACCCTCAACCTAAACTTTCAAAGTCAGCCTAGTTTTCTGGCCCCCTCCCATTCAGTGAGAGCAGATGGGAATGTGCACGAGTGAAAGGAAACTGGGGACAGATGGCCCCGGAGGGGCAGGTGACCCCTGAAAACTGTCAGCTATCCATAATCTTCGCCTTAGTGCCTCACCCCAAAGTCACAGAAAAGTGCCATTTAAAAAGAAACCACTCTCCTTTCAGGGTTAAACGTCTGGCCGATACAATTGAGGATTTTGAAGTAGGCGAAGTCAGGGAAGGGGGGGGGTTAAAGGATAATTAAACAGAGGAGCTCAGTTTTAGCCCGAAGCTGTGCCTCTGTCAAAACCCCCCGAAGTGATGAAATCAACACCAATTTAGAACGTTCGTTAGGGGAAAACAGGATTTAAAAGGGTCCGGTGTGAGCCTCCCACGTCCGCAGAAGCAAAAGAAGACAAAAAAGTCATTCAGCTCATTTTCAACGAGGCATCTCCCGGCCAGCGTGACCCGGGCGCCACCGTGCAGCGCGGGTCCCCAGCGCGCCCCCGGGGAAAGTGGGCAGGGGATGCTGAGGCGGTACCTGGCTTTGTCTCCAAAGGGCAACATAGCAAGCGTGGGGAGTTCGGGGGCCACCTCCGCGGATCCTGGATTCCGGCGGGCTGCGGGGGGCGACGACGTGCCCAGGTGCGGCCGGTGACTCGGAGCC